>NW_024609835.1:58177919-58436306 GCF_016920785.2 Ixodes scapularis | reverse complement strand
AGTGGAGAGAAGAGAGTGTGTGGCGGAAGTCACGTGGCTACACCCGACCGTGTTTTCTTTTTTTTTTTTTTTTTTTTTGTTCTCCTTCCCGGTAGCAGACGACATGCGGCGTATGGGAACTGGTCGCCGTGGGATTCTTTTGCAGTTCTGTATGTTCCGCTCGTTGTTCTGTACTCCAAGATGAGTTGTTTTGTACATTGAGGAGTTGCAGATGAGTAGTGAGTGCCCGTGGTGGATTTTGATCGGCTCCGAAAAGAATACACCCAAGATGGTGCGTGAAGAGCTGGCTCACATGTCCTGCGTCCGAAACAGAAGTGGCATTGTGCGACAGAGTTTCCGAAAGATCAACGGGATCGGGACCAATGGCTGGCTGCAATTCCTGTAGACCATTTATGGGCACCTCGGAAAGCGGACGCTACCTGATTTATATGCTCCTTGCATTTTGTGGAAAGTGATTACATTGAGTTCGCAGGTGTCAAAAAGGAAATCTCATACCATTTAATTCAGCGACGTGTCGTCCACAACATTTGTTTCTTATATTGTTTTTTTGTTTCTTCAGTAATAATTGTAAAAAAAAAAATGTAGACATCAAAGAATATTTGAAAAAAAAAAAAAAAAAATTTGACGGGGGATCGAACCCGGTCCTACCGCGTGTGATGGGGACGTCTTCCCCACTGCGCTACTGGGGCACATTGAAACTGGTGTATCTCTTTCCTTAGTAATCAGCCGATAAACTGTAAGTGGGAAAGTTTGCTGCCGATTTTCCTCTAGCAAAAGCACTCCCGGGTCGAAGTCGGGATGCACCACGCATTGGCGACATTCTCACCTTGTAAAGAAATCGTACGCGTGCATATTCAAGTCGAAGTAGACACGTCGCGCTTGACGTTTGCGCGAGCGATGTCTTCAGCCACCAGAAGGGAGCGACGGCTCGGCGACGTCTTCGTGCAAATCGGCTTGGTGGTCGGGCGTGTCGTACGGGATGAATACTAATTCTTTTGACCAGTCCCAAATTTCTCTTTTAAAGGTAGACAAAATTCGCCGGTACCGCGAACGACAGTTCTGAAATAGAGGTCCCACGCCCGTCGTCCGCTGCCATCGCCGTCCCTACGAGTCCCACGATACGCGAAACGACGCACGCACAGAATGCTTCCGGTTGTCTGTGGAACTTTTTTTTCAATCAACGTATTTGCAGCTTTTTAGAAGCCACAAAAATGGGTTTCATATTTTTTTCTATTTTTAATATTGAGTGTGTGCTTTCAGTGACCCACGACTTTGATTAAATTTGGTGGTCGCATCGATACCTTAGAAAACGGCCCGTGACCGCGAGAAAGAGAGTGAGCGAGACTCGAACCGGCCAATTCTTGATCGGCGGTTTTCGGGCGGAAAGGAACCGAATTTCGAGCCGCAAATTCTGTTCTGGGTAGTTGAGCTCTCGTATGTCACGTACAACTAAAAACCTCGGCGAGCATAAATACCCTGTCAGTGTCCCTTTAACGGCTTCTTGTTGCGGAGGGCTTAGCGGAGTGGGAAGCGCGGTCTACGAAAAATTCCTATTGTAAGCTCCGTCCGCTACCTGTGTCGCACGGGCCGAGCTCTGATTAGGCGCATTAAAAAACGATGGAAATCTACTCGATTTGCTTGAAGAAATGTCAAGGCATGTTCCAGAATTGAGGAAATGGATGACGAGAAGGGACAAATGGATAAGCAGTGACGTGCAGAACGAGTTAATTGAGATCATGGCCCACACAGTAGAGCGGAAAATCGTCCGAGTCGCGGTTTGTAGCCCGTTCTACGGCATAATAGCTGACGGAACAACTGATGTGACAGGTGAAGAGCAGTTTGCCATCTGCGTGCGTTGGGCTGAGAAGGCACAGTGGCACAAGGCCGAATAGCCTTCTGCCACTGTGCCCGAAGGTGGACAGTCAGGGTGAAGTCGATGAAAGGTTCACTGAGAACTACGCCAGGGTCCAAGAAACACTGCGGGAAATCCTTCAAGGAACAGGCTCGAAGGCAGACAACAGCAAAACCGTTTTGAAGAGATATCAAACACTCCTGGGAAAGTTTGAAACGTTGCTGGGAAGAGATACCTCCATTGCTCTGTTCTGTCCGTGTGAGGAACTACCAAGGGTCTTCACACATGTCCCGCCTGTGGTCTCAAACCGCGTTTCAGGAGTTGTGGGTCCGCACTAGCGCTGTTGCAACTCAGCTAGGTCTGAAGAAGCCTCGCAGGGGAAAGCTTACAAAACCCCGGGGAGGTTTGAGATGTTCAGCACGTCTGTCCCCCCAGTTGCGCTCGATCCCAAAGCAGCATTTTGCAAAGAATACTTTGAGACCATCGACCGTATTACGAGCGAAATGCGGCGGCGCTTTGATCAGCCTGGCATGAAGCAGCTTGTGAAATTAGAAGAAAAGTTGATTGATGCTGTCAGAGGAAGACAATTCTCGGCTGACGACCTAAACACGGCATTAGGCGTGCACGCAACGGATTTTGATCTAAGCCGTCTCTCGGCGCAGTTCTTACTTTTAGAGCGCAGCTCTTAGGCGCCCATTTCCGGCTTGAGCGGCGTCGCCGTCCGCGTCGCCGTCGGCGTAACCGCGGCGACGTTTCGGTATGGGGACGTTTCGGCACGGTGCCGAAACGTCCGCGACGGGTCACGGGGGTCACATGACCCCCCGGTGACTCCAAGTTACCTCAGGGGGTCATGTGACCCTCGGGAAGTCACGTGACCCCCGTGAGGTCACGTGACCCCGGTGACGTCACGTGAACCCCGTGAGGTCACGAGGGTCACGTGACCTCACGGTTACGCCAGTGGCGACGCCGACGTCGCTCGGAGGGAGTAGTAGCAGGCAGGGTTAGGAGGCGAGAACGAGGGAGGAGGGGTATACCTTCCCCTCAGTACCCTTCCCTCCTCCTCCTCAAGAGCTGCGCTCTGATTCGGGGTTAGAGGGAGTTGTAAACGGCTTTCACTTTTTTCCTTTTAATTTCGTCCAGTGTCGAGTCTTTATCAATTGAGAGCACTTCGTAGACTCAGCAGGCAAAATCTGAACAAGTTCATAAGCTGTTAAACCAAGTTGTCAAAAGACACGCAACTTCTTTTTCCTGTACCTGCATCTGTAGCTTCGACAGAACGCTCATCCAGCGCCTTACGCCGAATAAAACCTTATTTAAGAAACCGCATGACGCAGTGGAGGCTGACACACATTCTCATTATGCATGTTCACAAGGAAAGGACCGCCACGCTCAGCTTAGAAGACGTGATCAAAGAATTTGTTACCAGGACTGCTGAGCGAACAGCCACTTTCGGTCTTTGATGGAGTAATAAATGTGATTCGCTGAAAATTCAATTTCAGGTCTTTCCTGTTTTTCTTGTGTGCGGGCACATTTTCTAAAATCACCAGGTGAAGTGTGTACATAATTATTGTTTATATAAGCCATTACAAAGCAATCAGCTCCAATAGCCATGAAGGCTAAATGTACTACAGGGCAAGAGATGGACGGCAACAAAATATTTCATGAATGATATGTGCGCATAAGATCTCATGAATTATTTTTACAGATAAAAAATAGCTTTCAACAAAAATATACAATACAAAAATGCTCCCGTTTCCTCCCCTGCGCTGTCCGTGTGTTAGCCCCCCCCCCCCCCCCCCCCAAATACTTCCGGAGTCACTGGTTCCTGACATCTTTTTGCATGATCATACCCGAAACATTACGTGCACTATATTTTGAACCATGAAGAGCTACTACTTTTGACCCTTACGCTCTCATTAAAACAGATTCTCGCTACCACCGCTAGGGGATACTTTTCGGCTTCTGATTGGCCAAGAGAGCATGCCCAGCTCTCTTGGCGTCTGATGCACGCCGTGGCTCTGCCCGCTACTCCCATTGACCAAACTCCCTCTATACATGGCTCTGCTTAAGTTCAGTCCACGGTGTAAGATAATACTTTTCAGGTGAGGACAGCGCGCTCCTGGCGCAGTGCAGATAAAGTTCGCTTTTCACTCTCTCTGTTTCCCTCTCTCACTATGGTTTCAAGCAGCGCCGGCAGATGACTCGTCGACCCGTGGGCACTAAAGCCCCTCGATGTGTTTACGTGTCTTGCAAGTAGCGTCAAATGCGCGAGCGCACGAGGCCCATGTCTCGAGCGGCCCCTGGAAGCAAATGGCGGTGCAGCACTGAAATGAGCGGCCTTTGGAAGCGAATGGCGGCGGAGCACGCGCTCGCGGCACGTGTCCCGCGTGTTTCCACAACAATGGTTGGCGGTACTTGTAAAAACGGCCTTTATCAAGGGGCTTTAGTGGGCACGGCAAAGACGGCTCGTGCCGCCTCATGCACTACACACGCAGAGCTCCAGCGAGGTGGGCGCTCGTGCAGAAAAACCACGGTGCACCGGGGTGTCATGGCAACGAGATAATTTTTTTCGCACTTAAGCGTGTTTCACATGCAGCGATTTTGGCCCTAGAGCGGCGCATTTCCTGCCGTCGCGGCGCTCCTGCCGCTCAACCGCTGGTGCCGGCCAGAGCGCCACGACGGCAGAAATCGCGCCGCTCTAGGGCCAAAACAGCTGCATGTGAAACACGCTTCACACAGTTTCGCCGTTTGGCCGCCGGCGACACTGTCACCCGCGGGCACGGTGGCCACGGAATAATGCAGCCTTTCGGATGCCCGTCGAACGAGCACTATCTGATTCCTCGCGCCGCGCGTTCAGCCCCACCGTGTTTTCACCTCTTACACCGTGGTTCAGTCTCAGCTGATGCTACAAGCGAGAGCTCCCTGCCAAACCCGCGCGCTCGTGCAGTGCAGGCACTGTTCAGGGCAATGGAAAAGAGATTATGTCACACCATTATCTCCTTGTGACGCTGCACGCGCTTTCCTTCAGAACCGCCCGGATGCAAAACCTTTAAACTTAATTATCTGGGTCACCGAGAGGGAGAAGCACTCTTCCCTGCCCTTTCCACTCCTCGTTCCGCGTGCTCTTTCCACATCACCTGTTTCTGCTCCTCTCTTTCTCGCCCTTTCCAGCCCTCTGCGCCACGCGTGCTTTCTCACACTATCTGCTTCTGCTCCTCCCGTTCCAGCGTGCTGGATCCGTAGCTCAGCAATAAAAAAAGAAAAAGTACCCATAACTTGGTCAGCAGTACACTCGGCTTCCACACCGGTGACCGGAGTTCTATACCTAACACCAATTGCCCTTTTTTCTTTTTTTTCTTTCTTTTTTTTTTTAGAAATTGTTTAGCGGTTACAGGTTGACCGGACCTACACATTTCGTGCTTACCCGGCTCCTGAGGATGGTTGGTCCTAGTGCCACTAAATAAGCTAGTTGGTCCTATATCTACTGCTTTAAAATCGTAGCAGAGGGGGGAAAGACGATCTACAAAAGCTCCACAAATCCGCAGTCACGCGGTTCATGCATCATACAAAATTGTGATAGAGAGCCAGGTGGCGCCCCCTGCACACCTTGTATATAAAGAGCATGTCGCACGAGATTAAAACAGTTGAACACCGGGCAAGCTTGCGTGCACTCGTCAATGCCCCGCTGTCCCGGGAACTCGCCGAAAATTACAGTGGCGACGAGGAAGTGGAAGTGTTGAACTGCTGCCGTCGAACCGTGCGCCTGTTCTGGAATGCCGGTGGTCGGCAAACTAGAGCCGTTTGACACTGAAACGAACTGGAGCGAGTACCCGGAGCGGGTTGAACAGTACTTCATCGCCAACGATGTCAGGGATGAGAAAAGGCGAGCTGTTTTACTTACGTGTTTTGGACCCGCCACATATTCGTTGCTTCGAAATCTTCTGGCTCCTGTCAAACCGTCGGAGGCCAGCCCAGAAACCATTTTTGAGGTATTAGGCGAGCATTTCTTACCGAAGCCTTCGGAAGTCGTCGCAAGCTTTAAGTTCAATTCACGGATGCGCCATGACGGTGAGACAGCGGCGGATTTCTTTGCTTGACTGAACAAGCTGGCGGATGATTGCGGATTCGGCGCGTTCCGAAATAGAATGCTGCGAGACCGCATCGTCGGAGGTATTAACGACGAGATGATACAAAGGCGACTCCTAGAGATTCCAGATTTGACCCTTGACCTCGCAAAAAAGACGGTCGTTGCAATGGAAGCAGCGAAGAAAGATTCGCAGATGCTGTCGACGTCTATCCAGCCAAACCTCGCGTCAGCTAACACAGTGTTACGCGATGCAGCTGTGAACCCGAAGTGGAAGACTGGCACCATCTCGTGTTTTCGTTGCGGAGGCGAGCATTACGCCACACAGTGCCGTCATGCAAGTACCACTTGTCACAAGTGTCGGGGAAAGGGGCATCTGGCACGAGTGTGCAAGGGGAAGACAGCGGATGCAACCGCCGGCGGCCCGACGACGTCCACTAGAATACCGAGATCGGTCCACACCTTGGACGGAGCGGGCCAGTCGCAAGATGTCTCACTGCCAGAAGTCTACGAGATGTGCGAAATGACATCTTCTGCAGTCGACGGCCAACCTTTCCGAGTGGAAGTTACAGTGAACGGGACTCCATTGCTGATGGAACTTGACACGGGAGCTAGCGTGTCTGTTGTGTCTGAGGAGACATTTCGACGCCAATTTCCATCAAGGCAGCTGGACCCGTCGCGCATCATGCTGAAAAGCTATTCAGGTGAACTTTCCCCAGTTCAGGGAAGCCTTACTGCAACGGTGAGACTTGGAAACCGCGAATGTCAGGACATCCTGTATGTTGTCCCTGGCACCTGCCCATCTCTGCTATTACGTGGCTGGATGAAAGGCCTTGGCATCAAGCTTTCCAACGCGAAGGATGTCAACTTTGTGACTTCTGTTGCGAACCTCGTTGCTGAATACTCCAGTATCTTTGATGAAGGTCTGGGAACTTTCAAGGGGGTGGCCGCAAAGATAAATCTTCAGGACAACGCCAAACCAAGGTTTTTCAAGCCTCGTTCAGTTCCATTTGCGATGCTTGACAAAGTCAACGAGGAGTTGCAACGCATGGAACGGGAGGGAGTCCTACGTCCAGTGAAGACTTCGGAATGGGCTGCCCCTATTGTACCGGTCCTGAAACAAAATGGGCAGATTCGCATCTGTGGAGACTTCAAAGTCACTGTGAATCCTGTGACTGTACCTGAAAAGTCCCCCATCCCGCGAGTGGAGGACCTGTTTGCTAAGCTGAGCGGAGGCGAGAAATTCAGCAAGTTGGACTTAAAAGATGCATAACTACAAGTTAAACTTGATGAGAAGTCGTCACAACTGGTTACCATCAACACTCCACGAGGTCTGTACCAGTACACTCGCCTGCCGTTCGGTGTGACCTCTGCACCATCGATCTTTCAACGAGAGATGGAGAACCTATTGCAAGGACTTAAGGACGTCGTTGTATATTTCGACGACATTCTCGTGACAGGGCGAAACGGTCAAGACCACCTGGAAAACCTGAACCAAGTGCTGAGTCGGCTGCAGCAAGCTGGGCTGAAGCTGAAGCTGTGCAAGTGCGATTTCTTGGTTCCCCAGGTTAAATAGTTGGGTCATGTCGTTAGCTCTGCGGGATTCCAACCAAACCCAGAAAAGACTTACGCAGTACTGAAAGCTCCAAGGCCTACCGATGTAAAAACGCTGCAGAGCTACCTGGGACTGGTCAATTTCTATCGTCGGTTCCTGCCGTCCAGCGTTCTACATCCGTTAAACCATCTTCTGGGGGCAAAGACGCCTTGGACTTGGGATGCGGACCAGGAACAGGATTTTCGTCAGAGCAAGGAGTTACTGCTGTCTGCCGCGGTATTGGCGCATTATGACCCGAAGAAAGCAGTGGTGCTTATCTGCGATGCGTCGCCATACGGAATTGGGGCTGTCCTTGCTCACCGAGAAGATTCAGGTGCTGAGAAACCAATTGCGTTTGCATCTAGAGGTCTTCTGCCGGCTGAGCGCAACTACAGTCAGCTTGACAAGGAAGCCCTGGCTCGGATATTTGGTGTGACTAAGTTCCGGCAATACCTGTGGGGCCGTGACTTCGAAGCGGTCACAGACCACAAGCCCTTGCTGGGGCTGCTTGCTGCGGACAAGCCTATACCTGAGACCTGTTCGCCACGGGTGCTGCGTTGGGCACTGATGCTGTCGGCTTACAGCTACAAACTGAAGTACAGACCTGGTTCACACATAGCAAATGCGCATGTTTTGAGTAGGCTGCCGCTGCCAGTTCCTCCATGTTCCATCGAGCGGCCAGCCGAGGTATTTATGCTCGAGGGGGCCTATCCTCGCGTACTACTTGCGTCTGTCGTGGCTGACGCCACTTCAAAAGACTTGATTTTGTCGAAGCTTCGAGATCATTTGTGGTCTGGAGCTGAGCTGCATGACCCAGACTTAAAACCGTACGCTCCTCGAACAACTCAGCTGTGCGTACAAGAGAACTGTATCCTGTTGGGGTCAAGAGTCGTCATCCCAGGATCCTTACAACCAGAGGATCTACGACTCTTGCATGAAGGTCATCCGGGGATCGCCAAAATGAAGGCCGTGGCTAGGAGTCATGTATGGTGGACATCATTAGATGAAGACATTGCGGCTACAGTGCGGGGATGTCGTGTGTGTCAAGAAAACCAGCGACTCGCACGACCAGCACCAATGATGCCATGGCCATTCCCAGAAAAGCCATGGTCTCGTCTTCATATCGACTTTGCTGGACCAATGAAGAACCGATATCTACTCATCGTGGTCGACGCCTACTCAAAATGGATTGAGGTCGTTCCTGTGTCCACGCCGTCGGCAGAAGCCACGATCCCTTGCCTGCGTGTGATGTTTGCCTGTCACGGACTACCAGACCTCGTCGTATCCGATAACGGGCCGGCATTGGTAAGCGGTAGCTTTAAGAACTTCCTTCAACAAAATGGAATAAGGCAGATTCTAACACCACCGTATCACCCAGCGTCAAATGGAGCCGCTGAGCGAGCGGTTCAAACCATAAAGTTGAAGCTGAAGAAGGCAGCTGATGGAAGTTTCCAATGTCAGCTGGCCCGAATCCTGCTCAACTACAGAACTACACCTCATGAAACCACAGGGTGCACTCCGGCGGAGTTACTGATGGGCCGCAAGTTGAAGACTGCTTTGGCTCTACTTCACCCGGACCTGAGGTCAAGCGTATCAAAAAAACAACTCATCCAGAAGATGGCGCACGACAGGGGTGCTCGACTGATACCAACTGTCCAACCCGGTGATGCCGTGTATGCGAGAAATTTTCGACAAGGTCCACCATGGGTACCGGCAACTGTGATCGACACTCCCAGTGGCCACATCACAGATATCGCACTCCCAGATGGTCGGTGTTGGAGACGTCATGAAGGACATCTGCGTCCTGACCTATCCCAAGCTAGGGCATCATCGGGTGCACGACCAGAGCCGGTGGATCAGGCCGCTCCTCCTAATGGGAATGTGCCTGTACCACTAGAGGATTCTGCCCAAGCGGTACCTCAAACCGTAACAGCTGAATACCAGCATGACGACACTCAGCCTGTTCCTGGCATTCCGCTACCAAGGAGTCCTGGTACTCCACTACCGAGGAGAAGTAATCGAGCACGAAAGCCTCCTGTGCGCTTTTCACCGTGAAAATCGGTGGGACCTTGGCTCATTTTTGTTAGGGGGGGGAATGTGATAGACAGCCAGGTGGCGCCCCCTGCACACCTGGTATATAAAGAGCATGTCGCACGAGATTAAAACAGTTGAACACCGGGCAAGCTTGCGTGCAGTCGTCAATGCCCCGCTGTCCCGGGAACTCGCCGAACATTACAAAAATACACGTTGTTCGCCGTAGACATGAGGACAGACCAGCATGCTCGAATCATGTTGGCTTCGCACATGTCTGCAGACGGTCTTATGACAAATGTGACAGGGCCGTCATACAAGGAAGAACACTCCTCAAATGGTGTCTGCAGACCAGACATGTACACGGTATCCAAAAAAGTGACAAAATACCATTACTCGTTACTCGCTGAAGAGTAACTAAATACGTTACCCGTTACTGATTCTCTAAAGGAACGCATTACTATACCTCAAAAGTAGCGAATTCCTTTTCTCGTTAGTTTGAAGACCGAATACTCAACTGTTTTTGTTTCATGGTTTATTGTTTTCTTTTCAGTAGCCGTTGAATTTAAGCTGTAGCTGCCTCTCGAAATTTCCATCAGTATTTTTCCCCGCTTTATAGAGAATACATCTTCGGCTACGCTGAAGAGCCCTTCTACTGACGCGCTCAAAGAAACGGCAGTGTTGTGCTTCGGGAAGAGCTGGTAAATCTGGATTTTCCTCTCTTTTGTTCTCTCTGCTTCTAATATTCTAAGTTGACAATGGGTTCTGTGCGTTTCCGCGTCGGCAACCTCCGTCTTTACATTCGGCCTGTACACGATTCTAGAAGGTTTCACCAACGAACCTTCTTGTCTTCTCTGGGTGAAGGGCATTTCCAGCTGCAGAGTTCGACTGACGTGTTCAGCGATAAACGTCGCTATGCTCTTCTACTGTTCACTTGTTTTTCGGGATGCCCATCTGCCTTTGTCGCAATAGACGAGCACTCAGGTTAGAATTAAAACGAGGCTGTTTAAACGTTGTTGTACACGTTCTCCTCAAAAGTAACGAAATATCGTTCTTCGCTGCTTGGCCTTCCAATTAACTCAATACGTTACTCGTTCCTTTCCAAAAAATGCCACTAGATACGTTACTCGTTACCGAAAAGAGTGACTAGGTAGAAGTAACTCGTTTTTATTAACGCGGTACGTACAAGTCTGCTCGAGACTGTCTTTTGTACGATGTATCTGCAACGTGACCGCGGCTGATTTGTCGGAGCCCATGTGCTAACGTAAATCGAATCCCCACGCACCGAGAGACTATCCAATCACTACATCTGCATAGCTCCCACCTAGACCCACTAAATGAGCTGCGCTTAGAGTATCGGCACTCCGTTCCCCAACATTGTTTTGGGCGCAGTCATTTTGGTGCTTAAGCAGAGCAGACGCAACTGCCGATCGTCATGATTCAAAAGTGCGACTTCCTCAGCATTAGATTCGGCGTTAGGGGGGGATCGGTGGCCGAGTGGGCTAAAGCGCACACCCAGCTCGACGCGTGTGGAGCAAAAGCTCGCGCTGCAGAGCCCAGGGATCCTGGGCTCGAGCCCCACCCCTGCCCGTTTTGACCTGGATGAGCATCGTACCGGCGTGCGGTCGTGTATCACTACTGCGTGGTGCACGTTAAAGACCCCAGGCTAGCGGTTGTACTGCACTGGCTAAATTGCTCATCTACAGCAAGTGACCCGTCGCAACTTTAATGACCAACTACACGCTGTATAAATATCCCCATAACCCAATTCGGTGTTAGGAAGCTCGTGTAGTATTGCTTTGCTTTGTTGCGAACTGTTTAAACATTTGTTGAGGACGGAAAAGTGTCTCCTGTGATTTCAAATAAAGCTTCAGATACCTGGCAACCATGATTTCAAGACACAATATGACGAAGAGTCGTTACTCTGAAGTGTAGCTTATTTAATGGCGACACCTCCTTCCTTCCCCCCCCCCCCCCCCCCCCCCCCCCCCCCCCCCAAACGTCCTCAGCCAAGCGCACTCCAGGACCAAGCAAAAAACGAAACAAGCTCTCCACCTTTTTCCCATCGAACGCAAATCACGACCCACACCGCCAGCGGACATCCCCCTTCGATCTCCTTCCCATTCGCCGAGAATCGAATCGCTTAAAGCCGCTGGTCGTCCGATCGCCCTTTCCGCGCTTTCCGGACAACGCGTTTCAGCATATAGCGGACCGCGTTGCTTCCTCAGCACACGGCCACACAATGACGAGCATCGATCAGTGCGGCGACGACCAACGAGTCCAGGACGCCCGATCCTTCGACGCAGCGCAGAGCAGACAGATGAAACAGAACTGTCAGCACGTGTCTGAGTTATAACCTGGTTCTCGGTCGTCGCAGTAATCGCCGAAGGCCCATGTAAATGCCGGGGAAGCGATAGCGGGACGCCCTATCCGTCACCGGAAAAAAACTCGGGCCGTGCAGTATACGTCGCGGGCGCGGTGACAGCGATGCTTTGTTTGACCAATTGCTAGGTTGGGGACAGAGGCTTCGAACCGCGGGGCACCTCGATTTATGGCGGTCCTATTTCTTGCACGGCGGAGACTCGTTAAAAGGAACGCAACTTCTCGTTTATCTTGAGTCGTGCGTCCCACGCGACCAATCGCTGGATGATCGCTTGTACCCTAATGGTCAGCACGACTCGCTCGGCGCTCTAGATTTGGGAGCGATTGAGGACGGAATAATGGATTCGTGTCGCCGACTAAAAAACGCATAATGCTTGTTTAGGTAGCATCCCAATGGTGATGCTCTATCGATGGAAATCCGTAGCAGAGTAAGCTAATTGTGTCGGGCTGATCGATGACTGAGCATGATAAGCGTTCGGTTTCGATTTTTTCATGATCGTCAGAGACGTTTTTGATCGAGGCTGAGGAACCCATAAAAGAGGCGAGCATACAATTATCTTAAGTTCGAGTTTGCGTGTTATTGTTCTTTGGTCCCAAGAACGAATGCAATTTGCGACTCCAACTGTCCATAGGTGGCGCCACTCGTTTTCCAAAATGGCGGTTATAGTGATGGTCGGAGATCTGTGCTGGGGGGTATGCCAGTTGCCGAGCCTGCCTAGTGTGCTGGCTTCACTAATTATTCTCGCTTATACGAGGAAGCTAGGGTGATATGCACGGAGGTAACCTATTTATCCCGAGAAGGAAAACTGTGTTTAGCGTGCAATTTACGACAGGGTGCAACTTTTAATATTGGAACGAAACAAAACTAGTTTCTATCTGGGGCTTAATTACTCGGTATCGCTGTAAATTTCGCTGTCTCGCATAACTCAAGATGTGTCTTCTTGAGCTACATAAATTGTTTGCTGAAACTTTATTTTGTGACATACGTTTCCGATCTAGGCCGTTCAAAATTAGTGTTCAGTGTACCTTTAAAGACATGGTCTTTCATACTCCTTAGAGCTAACATAGAATATTGTATTTATTGAAAAATATCAACACGAATATTTGCGTGCTCTTGCTGCGTTTTCTCACTCGGATAATTGTCATGTGAAATAAACAACTCCGGGCCCTTTAATGGGTTTCGGGGCATTTAGATGATTAATTGCTTTATTATTATTCCCAGCGCAAGAATAACAAAATCGATCAAGATTTTACTAAATATCGTCACGAATGATGCGCTTCGAAAATGTTCACAAAACGTATAAATAAAGTAAAGCTGTTCTCACTACAAAAAACCAAAACTGGAATCCTAGTAAGACGGCAGAAAAGTATCGTTTTTTTGAGGCAACGCGTGGCGCATAGGACTTTGTATTAGATCCAGGGTTTATGTATATCTTCAAGTGAAAATTAGTAATTTTATGCCATTGTTGCTTGTGTTGACCTGGGACTGTGCGGCGCAGAAATAACTAACTTTTACTAGACATTTCGACGAATAGTTTGTTTTAGGCAGTGTCTAATATTCCATTGCGCGGATAACATAAATTGCAGTGTGGCGTTCAAATCGTGTTTGTTGCAAAACTCTTACTTTTTTATATTTTGTTTTTTTCCTCTGCACTCCTGTAATAGCCCCAGAAAGGGGTAAACAGTATGTATAAATAAAATTTTAAAAATGAACAAATAAAGATGCCAATTATTTTATGTTCTAAAAAACAGCCCCTGAAAGGGGCCTACATTGTCGTCATTTGAATTATTATTAATACAATTAAGATATTTCAACCTGTAGTTTTTCAAGTTCAACTATAATTTGTTGTTTATAATCCAAATTAAAACGCGCGAACAATTCTGGTAATTTAAAGCTTGCAAATTATAATCACTGGTGCCAATTGCAGCATGTTTAATTGACAGCTTATGAAATAAAAGAGCATAAAATCAATTAAAACAATTCTCGCTAGTCTGAGAAATGCATGTAAAATGGAATTAATTACGGGTAAAGCACGTGAAAATACGAGTACATGAAAGGATAAAACATCGAGGACGGGGACGGAAACAGGACTTCTTTCATTGAACAACAACATAGCATGACAAAACATATAAACCGCCCCCAACGGTATCAACGTCCTCGAAAAAGGAAAGAAGAAAATCACGAAGGAAAGGGAAATTTACTATAAATTTAAATGGTTAAAAAGCACCAGCGCCACGACGAGGTATCAGTGATCTAGTCATTTCTGGTGTTCTCTAATACTAGAATACTGGGCGACAACGACAAATGCACAAAATACAAAAAAAAAAAAAAAATCAAACCTCGTTGTTGTTGTTGTTGTCGTTGTTTGTTTGTTACAAAATTTGTCAGAACATATATATTATTTAATTTTTACGCGCCGTCGTTTTGCCATTCCCATCCTTTCCGGTACGGAAAAACGCCTACCGGCTTGCAGGTCTGCTCGCTGCAGCACATTTCGTTGGCGTTGGGAAACCGGTGAATCATTCTAGTATTGCCCATATGAGCGTATGCAAGCATTGTGTGTGTACGTAACCGTTGCTTGTTCCTCACTGCGCGTGTGCGGAGCCCGAAATTGCGGTCTTAAATTGCCGCATGGTGACTACGCGCATGCGCAGCGCGAATCACGCAACTCAGACGCAAACGCACACCGCTTGCGTTAGCTTCTATACGCAATAGTAAAACTCTCTGGTAAGGTACAATCGCATACCGGCTGCAGCCCTCCATTGGGATAGTGAAGAGTGTTGTCTGCATTCAGAAATGACTGTTCGCGAGCCATGACAGCGAGCAGCTCCGCCTTGTCCGCTGAGCGGGGGAACCGGAGGACCCTCACTAGAGCGTTTCCCGTTTCCGCCGCGAGAGGGCGAGTATCCAGCTGAAGTCGCCATATATATATTAGATCGTTCGGATGACTCTGATAATGAAACCTGATGCTCCGCCGCCGCGTTGCGCATACATCGTATCGTTATCGGGTGTCTTTATCTGAGGTATCGAAGGTATCGGAACGATCTACTCAAACTCTCTAATAACGAAGGTCTTATATTCGACATCATTTTGTCCTTTGTCCCTTGTGCATACTCCGTCTTTTTTTTTTCTTTTTTAGATAAAATGAAAGATTAGTTTGTTATTGACCCCCTAAGTGATGACGTCACAACATGGCGTCTGGGTCCAAACAAACCGTTGCTAGGGACAGTTGCTGTGGGCTAATGCGCGGAGACTCCACATGAGGATAGATTTTGGCTTACAAGTAAGTAAATAATTTTTTGTAAGCAACCTGACTTCTTGATATCTAATTATGAAGATGTTCTTGTCGTCTCAGTGTCGTATTGCAACAATGAAAGCCATTTCTGAAGTATTACACTCCGCTTTGCTCTGGTAGCAGACGACACGATAGATTTGCTGGCCTCTGTTGCAGCGGGCGTCTTCATTGAATTGCGTCGGTAAACAAGCGACAAAAACAAGTGCATTGCCGTGCCCGTAGAGGCCTCCGCAATGTGCGTTTTTTTTTTTTTTTTTTTTTCTGTGAAGAACTTAGCTTAGTTCAGAGGGGTGAAAATGCCGTAAAATCAAACCACGTCATGCCGATCATTTACGACGACGACCTGAAGTGCATTACCGGCGTAGTGCAGGCCAGTATGAGAAACAAATCGTACGCCGTCAAGGTAATTCGTTTATTATTATTATTATTATTGAGGTTGCGAGTTTATTAAAGAATTCCATGCCTATCGCGATTTTTCAGTAACCTGCAGCGATGGTTACAACCAGGTACGACGCACCCTCACATAGCGCGAGTCCACAAAGAAAATTTGGGATCTTGACTGATCTCCTGAAGTGCTTTTTTCACGGGTCCAATGCGATCTTTTAGCAGAAGCTCATCTCAATCGACGCCTGGACTTTCGATAAACCATATTTTGCATCGCACCCCACCATGAATTATTTTAAGTTACTGAAAATCATTATATTTAGAACAAATGCAATATCAGAATATCGTCCTTATTCACACGATTCAAACGACGGCGCCGGCTTGGCCTGCCGGCGTGTGGCAGACGATACTTCTTGCATTCGTCGTCTGCTGCAGGCATCTTGGGGACCGGAAGTTGCTGTCGTAAATATTTCAGAAACAAGCGATTACTGGTACACTTTTGTCGAAACATATATGACATTCAAGCTTTCTATATCTGTGATTTTTAGAGGTTTAAATCCTACTCCTGATTTTTGAACGGTCGGGTTTTCGTAGCGAAACCTAGCCACATGTATTTGTTCATAACAACGGCCCTAGCAACGGTTTGTTTGGACCCATGACGTCACACTTACGGAGTCAATTGTTTTTAAAACACAAATTGAGAGATCGTTTTGTTTGTGTCTCATTGCCACACCCTCACGCAATAGTCGCGCTACATTTTTTTTCAGCAGCTTTTTAGGCTTGTTTGTGTACGGCTCAAAAAGCGCGAACACAATGTTTCGCGCCTGTTCCGATTTTTCCTCTAAAGTAACATGTCGAACATCACGTTTTACCACTTAAGTTGGTGCCCCACTTGAGTACATTCCATTATTGAACGTATATTTGAGAGCAACCTTTCATTTCTGAGAGAAAAATCGCATAAGTTGGGGGTCGCATTTACGTGCTGCGTCCCGCTATGTATGTCGCGTAGAACACTTTTCCGACTAAAGGCTCGTACAAATGGGCAGACAACCAAATGAAAATCGCTCCGATTTCGGAACACGCTAGAATAACCCCCCCCCCCCCCTCTTTTTTTTTTTCTTATTTCAAAAAGAAGGAGTCATGCGTGCATGACTATCGGATAGAAATCAGAAATGTGTTTTTAACAAACCATATTTGATTGCTGGTGCAGTAAATGCCTTCTTGTTTATATATATATATATATATATATATATATATATATATATATATATATATATATATATATATATATATATATATATATATATATATATATATATATAAACAAATTTGTGCAGATGAATGAACCGTATTTAATCCAATGAATTAAAGAATACAAGTTTCCAGGAACCCGCCGAAAGCCAAAAATTGGCGGAGCCAGGATGTTGTATATAAGTGCCCGTGTTGTATATATATATATATATATATATACTGCCCCACCCTAATATATACATATATATATATATATATATTAGGGTTGGGCAGTATCGTGATACAAATCTATCGCGATAGTATTTCAGAATTAAATTTCGTATTTGTATTTCTGTATCGCAATACTTTTTTTTTAAGTATCTGTCTGTTTTCCTGTATCGAAATACATTTGGAATGTTTCTTTGTATCGCGATACATTCAGGATGAAATGTATTTCGTTACATTCCTTGGGAAATACATTCCTTGGAAAAAAAAAAAGTTCGGTCGTTTTTTTTTTTAACTTTTGAGGGTTTCATGATCAAACAGATGCTGGGGCATTGTTACTATGCTGACCGAAGTTCCTTCCGATTTTCCGAACTATTTTTTCACGCGTCCTCTTCTCTTTTCTGAGAAATGTTGCGTAGTCGGGGACTGGAACCAGGTGGCGTGCCAGGAGTAGAGTCAGAGCATCTTCTGCCGCAGGTCCTTAGGTAGGGATTTCTTGAGTCATTGTTTACTGGCATCCAATGCCCGCTGCTAACCGCCTCTCTCGCCTTAGCCTACACAGTACACCCAGCCGGAAAAGCTGAGTCACAGTCCGTTGTGGCACAAGCCTGGCAGTGATTGGTTTAAAATAGTAGGATGACTCACGCAGTGAAGTCCAACATATATTCGAATACGTCTGCGGCTGAATCCGTAATATTGCACAGCTCCAGGGTACGTCATCAGCCGACGTGAACGTCGACCCGCTGCTCTGGTGATCCGAAACCCAGGAAGGAGGCCAGACGTGGCCTCGCTGTGCCGATCCAGACTATCCAGACTTCGTACACTTGTGACTCGTCTCGAGCGCGATGTTTCTCGGAGAGATGGCACGTGTGCCGGCAACATCAGGTCACAATCCACGAAGCCTCTATTAGGAAAATGCTAGGCGCAGCTTGAGTACTGCAATTCATGCGTCGGCGGCGGAGGATGGGCTGAAAGGACCTTCACAAAACAGGGATGCCACCGTATCGTTTTTTCAACCATAACGGAAAATAAGACATGTATTCCAGGATGCTTCAGGTGGTCCACTATTCTGGAAAATTCCAAATGACACTGCCTGCACCATCTTCAACTAAGTAACCTACAACGAAAGTACGTATTGTCCTTTTATACAGCAGCATGGTAAAGTTTCATGTTCAACGCTGGTGCAGCCTTGAACATGGAACTTAACCATACTTTACTAACTTTACAGATAAAAAAAAAAGTGAAAGCCGTTTACAAATCCCTGTAACGCCGAATTGGAGCGCAGCTCTTGAGGAGGAGGAGTGAAGGGTACTGAGGGGAGGGTAGACCCCTCCCCCTTCTCCTCCTCCTCCCCTCATTCTTTAATATGCTCCGGGGGGGGGGGTGTCACGTGACTTCGGGGAGGGGGTCACGTGACCTCGGGCAGGCGTGACCAGGGGGTGACCTCAAGGCCACGTGACCCCAAAGGTGACCCCCACGTGACCTTGGGGGTCACGTGACCTGGAGGGGTCACGTGACCTCGGGGGTCACGTGACCTCAGAGGGGTCACGTGACCTGGGGGTCACGTGGGGTCACGTGACCTTGAGATGACCTTGGAAGGGGTCACGTGACCTTGGGGAGGCGACCACGTAACCTCGGGGGTCACGTGACCTTGGGGAGGCGACCACGTGACCTCGGGGGTCACGTGACCTCAGAGGGGTCACGTGACTTGGGGGTCACGTGACCTTCAAAGGGTCACGTGGGGTCATCTTGGGGTCACGTGACCTTGAGATGACCTTGGAAGGAGTCACGTGACCTCGAGGGGTCACGTGACCTTCAGGGGGTCACGTGGGATCACGTGACCTTGAGATGACCTTGGGAGGGGTCACGTGACCTTGGGGTCACGTGACCTTGGGATGACCTTGGTTACGCCGACGCCGACGCCGACGGCGACGCCGCTCAAGCCGGGAACGGGCCCCTAAGAGCTGCGCTCTAAAAATAGCAGTTCATTGTGATGACATGTGATCAACGTTGACAGGGGCGTGGTGACGTTTTGATGGAATTTAGGATGACATCGAATTTATATAGGAGTCGAAGTCTTCTCGAATTTCTCGTCAGACAGACTGGATGTCAGGTAAGGAACCGCGGTCAGTCCTCGATGGAACGTTCTTTTCTTTTTTTTTTTTTGAGCCCATTGAAATTTTTTTGTCGTCCGAAACCACTAACTTCAAGGCAAAGTGCCAAGCATACGGTAAAGTAATTTCGGGATCAAAAACTTCCACTTCTAATTTCAAGCTTCATCTCAGTTGGCGTCTCAAACAAATTTCAAAAATGTTTTGCAGTACTAGTATTTCTGTATTTGTATTTCTGCCCTCCATAAAATGTGTTCCTGTACTTGTATTTCCAAAGGCTTTTTGTCTCTATTTAATATGTATTTCCGATACGTCTCGCGATACTTATTTACATATATATTTTAGTACCAGTACCTTAGCTACTATTTTAATGCATCCCAGTATTTCTATTTCCAAATACATTTTTTTAGTATTTCTGCCCAACCCTGATATACAGGGTGTTTAAAAAAAACGCAGGCCAAATCGTTTTTGCGAAAACTACTCATCGCAACGAAAAAAGGCTTGTGGCGTTGTGGTCCTGGGCCAGGGGCCCATTTAAGAAAATTAATGCCCGGGATAATTAACTTGTTCATTATTTTTTACTAATTAACTTTTTTTAATATTGTGTTTAAGGGCATGGTTTAAATTAGAAAATTGTTCAGCATCATCGAAAACCACTCAACCAACAAATTGCAGAACGATAGAAGGCACGCGAAGCATTTTACGGCTTTCCAAAAAACCGCACAAATTCGACGGGTTTTTAAGTTTCGGTTTGTTATCGGAGCGCATCTCGGCCCCGGCAGCACCGCGCCCCGTGGAGAGATAGTGCAACCAGACTCTGCTGCGTCGCGCGATGACAACGCAGCAGAGGTTGGTTGCACTATCTCTTCGCGGGGCGCGGTGCCGTCGGGGCGAAGATGCGCTCCGATAACAAACCGAAAAACACCCCGTCGAATTTGTGCGGTTTTTCAGAAAGCCGTAAAATGCTTCGTGTGCCTTCTATCACTCTGCAATGTGTTGGTTTAGTGGTTTTCGATGATGCTGAGCAATTTTCTAATTTAAACCATGCCCTTAAACACAATATTAAAAAAAAAAGTTATTTAGGAAAAATAATTAACAAGTTAATTATCCCGAACATTAATAATTTTCTTAAACGGGCCCCTGGCCCAGGACCACGACGCCACAAGCCTTTTTTCGTTGCGATGAGTAGTTTTCGCAGGAACGATTTGGCCTGCGTTTTCTGAAACACCCTGCATATATATATATATATATATATATATATATATATATATATATAATAGTGTGAGGTAATTTTAGCAAGTTCTAAATAGACTACTTCCAAGAATCCCTACTTGCAACGCACGCTGCGTGCGTCTTTGGCCACGGAGAGGAGTGCCATGGATTCGATTTCGATTTCCGCGTTGACGACGTAGTGCGTCTCAGCACTGGATTAAAATAACGTCAGCGCTCGTTCGCATTGCACCGATCATCTTCGCGAGAGCCCCCGTTGAGACACGGACCTGCAGCGGCTGTAAGGACCTGCCTCGACTTAGCAAGGAGAAGGAGCAAGGCATGCCGCGTTTCATGCCTTTCTGACAGGCAGGCTAACACTCCAGAGTGCAGTACGATCCTCCCGGATCCATAATCATTTAAGAAGCCTAAGACGTCGAGACGATGAAACAGGATGATCGGCCCAGCCCACTTCTTCTTTTCCCTTTGTTTACCTGCGCATAAGCTCTGGTATGTCGGGAGTCTCAAACATCGTGCCCCAGTATTCTATCCGTATTGGTAGGCAGCACCATAATTTTAAGGAAAGTCAAATATGTGAAAATGCGTGCACTGTATTTGGCCTTGGCAGGATGTCCTGAATTGAGGTTGTCAAATCGAAACCGAAACACTGGTGGCCCAAGATGATTTGTGCGGCACTACGCTGCTAGGATCGCTTCAATTCGTCAAGAGGTCTATTTAGTGAGATTTTCGGCTTGCTTTTCGCACATATGTTCCAGCCTTAATTCGTGAGCCGGAAGAACAAAGTTAAAGGGAAACGGTATGCATTATTTTGACGGACTATCATAGAGAGTTTGTCAGCTATGTGTAGTTATTCCAATTTCCAAATCGCACAGGTCTTGACTGATTTTACATGTGTCCCTAATTTTTGTTTTCTTATGACGAGGCAAAAAAAGGAAATAAAAGAAAAACATGCTCACGTGATGACTAAATATTTGTTATTCCCTGAACAATTTACTCAATTATAGAAAACTCCGCAACTTTTTCTTAGAGAAACAAAAATATGCATATTATCTTTGATTTAAATATGCTAATAAGAATGATATAACAAGACTTAAATTTTGTAGGTCCTGCACGCATAGTTATCAACAATTAGAGCTATATACATTGACATTACACACTCTAAAAAAAAGTCTGTGCGTTTACTTTCACGCACAACTCTCATAGAGCCAATCAGCGCAACTTACGGAGGCAGCTCAGCGAATGACGATGCCGAAACATCTGTTTAGACCAAAAAAACGCAGACTGAGTTGGGACATTAAGCAGTGCAAGCGTGACGTTTTGCGTTGCTTAATGTCACAACTCAGACTGCGTTTTTTGGTCCAAACATACATTTCGGCATCGACATTCGCTGAGCTGCCTCCGTAACTTGCGCTGATTGGTTCTACGAGTGTTGTGTGTGAAAGTAGACGCACAGACTTTTTTTTTTTAGAGTGAGGGTCCGCTCACATGACTTCAAGATGACCCCATGGAGAGGTTCCCGCGGCTGCCGTCTCCGTAAAAAGACACCAGTGGAAAATGCCTTGCAACTTCCAGATGACAGATCCAGATTTATACCCATCTGGATAGCCACTTTGCGTTCTAGGTTGATTTAAATCATGCAAAGAACACGCTAGATTTTCTTTACGAAAGTGGATAGCCAACTGAAATTCGACTTGTCATCGATATAGACATCTAATATACGTTTTGCAAATATCCCTAGAAGGCCGCGAGTTGTGTACGCATTTTTGACCCCGCAGCATCTACCGCGTGGCATTGAAAAGAGCGAGAGGCTAGCGCTGTTGCTCGGCTGCCCTCGTTATCCTCATTCAGGTAAGAAACCATTATTTGAGAACATTTCCCAGGCAGGTTTGAATGTTTGGATAAAGCACTACTCTTGCTATGGAAACATACGAAGTCGGTCGGAGGACTCGAAGCTAGCAACGTTTAAATCCCGTGGCGCCACCTCGTGAGGCCACAGCACATCAGAAAAGCGCGCAAGAAGGCGGGTGCTTTTAAATCTGCCTTGCGGGAGAGAGGTGGCATTCGAGTTCTGTATCCACGATTGCTTACCTGATACAAAGTTACCAAAAATTATCGTAAAAACGAAAATCAGCTACAACAACAACAATAAAATGTATTCAAAATCACTCGATACTTCCTAACAGATTCAGTAACTATGCACCATATTACTTAGAAATGTAAATCAAGAGGGGAGTATGCATTTCGTTGAGAACCTTATGGTTGTAAGGAGTGTGAAAGTCTAGGTGGCAAAACAAACCAAACCAAGCATCACCAAACCAAACCAAGTATCACCGATCCGTCCATGGCGCAAAACTCCAAATGCATCATAGATGTCTTGAGAAAAGGTACGCAGGGAATGCGAAATGCATTCTCTGTCCGACGTTGAACGCACTTTTTTATTCAGTGCCTCACGAGCCCCCTCCCCCACCTTTTTTTTTTTTTTTTTTTTCGAGAGAGAGTGTCTTGAACATGGCGGTATTCTCCCGTTCCACATCTCCTGTGATATTAACGTCGATCATTTTCTGGAGCTTTTGACATTTTACTTAAAGCACGCATTTGTTTCTTTTGAAGGGGATCTCTTTGCGCAAAAGAGGGGCATCTGCATCGGCACTTGTGTGGCGCCTGTTTTATGCAACATTTTTTAAGTCTCTGCGGAAGAGCCATCTCAGAGAAGCTGCGGGATTCGAGCAGGTTCAAAGTCTTCATATATGTGGATGATTTTCTCATTCTGAGTAAACAGGCTGACGCACTAGCTAGCGAAGTGACGGAGGTGTTGGGGGTGTTTGGGTCATGATGTAGGGGCTTAAAATTCACGCGTAAGAGCCAAGAGAAGGACGATTGCAGTTTATGGACTTCAGGTTACAAAATGACCATACATGTTGAATGTATGAGCCACATTAAAAAAAAAAGTATGCTTTTGTTTAGTTCTGCCCATTCAAATATGGTAAAAACAAGCATTGCCTGTATGCAGTGTTGTACGGAACGGCGTTCCTGAAACGCGTTCCTTTTAGGAGGAACGAAGGAACACCGCCGTTCCATTCTGCCTCGGTGGAACGGAAACGGGAAATTGTTACATTTTTACTGGAACGGAAAAAGGAACGGTGTTCCTTTTTTCCTCCAGTGAGGTAATTTTTACTTAATTTTCGACATGGAAATTCTAAAAGTATAATAACAATATCTTTACGAAGGGCTGGATCTCGTTAACTTCTTGGTTACTTATCTTGGGGTTTATTTTGTGTGGTTCTCGCTTGGTAACAGTCGGGTGCAGGGGAGCTAGTGGGCATTAATTCTTTTTGTTCAGTGCCCGGGACTGCGGTACAGAAAGCAAAACTTTTAGTCGAAGGAAAATACAATTAAAGAAAGAGGGACGTTTTAAACTCGGATATTGCCGCGCGCCAAGTAGGCAGCGCGGCCGTAGCCTAACGGTTATCGCGCTTGCCTCCCCCGCGAAGGGCCAGGGTTCGATTCCTGGCCGCGGCTACGCATCTTGTTGACACTGTAATGAGATGTTCTGGTGAATTCGAGAACCGTCTAGCTGACTCGAGTTTAGAATGTTCTACGCGTCGAACCTTCTACGTCGAATGCTCCAGAAGCCAACGCGTGTACAAAAGCGGCTCCGCGTGGCAAGCCGGAGTCAGTTTCGCCCCAGCGTTCGACTCTGCTGCTACGCCGACCTCGACGCCCGCGACGCTCTGTTATCTTTTGTACCCTTTTATTTTGACACAAGTTCGCCACATTAAACGTTTATTTCTTCCTGTTCATTTCTTGTTTATTGGTCACCACCCGTGACATTTTGGTGGAGGTGCGGGGTAACCGCATGCCCGTGCAGCGCTCCCCTCCGAGTTCCCGCAGTGCAAGTCCGGACACAAGCCCCCAAGAACCCAACGAAGACCAGACCGAGATCCGATGAAGTCGCCGGAACCTTGGCCTACCCCCGGAATCAGGACCCTTGCCACCCAGGACCAGGCAAACCAGGAGGACGACGATGGCCAACCAGTCGGAGACCGCGGCCGCTCCAGCCGTCGTTTATCTGCCCGTCGCACCGCGCACGGCTGCTCCATTCCACGGCGAGCAGTACGAAGACGTCGAAGACTGGATTGACCAGTATGAACGCGTTGCCCGCCACCATTGCTGGACCGACGAGCAGCGCCTGCACAACGTCTATTTTTCGCTTGAGGGTACCGCCAAGCACTGGTACGAGAATCATGAGTCCTCTTTGACGTCGTGGGACATTTTCAAGACCGATCTCAAGGCTACGTTCAGCAACCACCACCGCCGAGAGAGAGAGCCGAGGACCTACTGCGAACCAGAACCCAGGGCCCCAACGAGAGCGTCACCGGCTTCGTAGAGGACGTTCTGCGCCTGAGTGCCCGCGCCGACCCTCGGGCTACCGAAGAGAAGAAACTACGAATTCTCATGCGCGGGGTGAGAGACGACATTTTCGGAGGCCTCGTCCGCAACACGCCGGCAACCGTCGACGCCTTCGTCACCGAGGCAACAAACATCGAGTGCGCCCTCCAAGCGCGCGCTTCCCACTACCAGCGGCATCCAAGCGTCACTGCAACCGCTCTGCTTAGCGGCGAAAACGCTCCTGGTACGGACATCCGCGAAATCATCCGGGAGGTCGTCCGGGAGGAAATCCGCCGGTTGCTGCCAGCTGAAGAAGTTCATAGAGCTATCCAACCAGAGGCTCCCGTCGCCGTGGCAGCCACCGAGGAGCCCACGTTGACTTACGCCTCAGTGCCCCGACGGCAACCGCCTCCTCCTCGAGCCTATGTTGCGCCGCCCCGACGTCACTCTCCTGCTCCGCAGCACTACCGACGCCGCGACGACCAGCTCCAGTACGCCAGTCAGGAGCCCCGTGCACCCCGGAAGACCGGTATGTGGCGAACGCCCGACCGACGTCCTCTGTGCTTCCACTGCGGGGAAGCAGACCACACCTACCGCCGATGCCCATACCGTCGACTCGGGCTACGCGGGTTCCACCCGAACGACCCGCGACCCCGTTATGGTGAACGGCCTCGGGAAATCGACGAGTACCTGCGACGACCTCAGTCCCCCGAGCCTGCGTCCCGCCGAGAGTTCCGGTTGCCTTCGCCACGACGTCCAGCTTCGCCGATGCACCGACCCCGACGTGAAAGCCTGTCGCCCCTCGCTCCACGCCGGGGAAACTAGGCGCGGCAACCCCTGGAGGTGGAGTTGCCGAAGACGACCGACGCCAAGATCCTCCACGAACGTCGGAGGGCCCCCACTCAAACGCTACCAGAGACCGAAACGACGCCCCTGCAGCGGTGTCCAATAACCTAAACGTCGTCATTGACGGCCACGACGCATCAGCACTCGTGGACACCGGAGCAGACTACTCGGTCTTGAGTGGGAGACTCTCCCGCCGCCTTCGAAAAGTCACCACACCATGGGATGGACCACAAATACGAACCGCCGGAGGGCACCTCATCACACCAGTCGGGAGGTGCACTGCTCGCGTCGAGATCCACGGTGAGACGTGCCCTGCGAAGTTCGTCGTTCTGCAAGACTGTTCGAGGGACGTTATCCTCGGAATGGACTTTCTCTGCGAGTATGGCGCCGTCATCGACCTCGGGGCAAACCAGCTGACGCTGCGAAAGCCTGTTTTACCTCCGGTGGAGACCAACACGACGTCAACCGCGATCCGAGTTATCGCCGACCATGTGAACTTACCGCCGCGGTCGAGTGGTCGAGTGTTTTCGTCACCGTCATAACCGACTCAGCCATGCACTTTGGATTTGGATTTGGATTTAGTGGCGTCCCTTTGTAACGGGTGGCCGCTCGCCGGAAGTTCCGGCGATGGCCTGCCAAAAAAAGAAAAAAAAAAGGCTTGCTTAGTCTGGTTTCTAGCCAAGCCTAGCCGAGTTCTTGTTGTGGTAGAGCTTCGGTCGGGTCTTCGGTGTGGGGAAGGTCGACTTGGGCGGAAAACATCGGTTGTCCGGCTTGCGCTTGCACGTCCGGCCCAGCTCGCCTCTCCCTCTTCCACAGCCGCCAGGAAATCTCCCACCACTGCTCTAGTCGGCGCTTGGTGGTCTCGACGTGTTCCTCGCCGTCATCCCCCCGCTCCGCCGTCCGGAAGCCCAGCGCGTCCGGCAGATGGTCCACCTGGGGGCACGGGCTGAGGGCCTTGCACTGCAGCACCAGATGTTCGGTTGTCTCCTCTGCTGCTCCGCAGGCGACGCAGGTGATTGGGGCCCCAGCGTCATATCGCGATCTCCACAGCCTGGTCTTGAGGGTCCCCGTTCGTGCCTCGAAAAGCAAGCCGCTGCCCCTGGAGTCATCATACAGCTGCTCCCGCTCGATCGCCCGCTTCGAGGCCGCATACACAGTCATTGATGGTTTTCGTGTGGCCGACTCCGTCCACCTTCGCGTCTCGACCTGCCGCACGTGCTTCTTGAGGTCCGCAACTCCCTCTCGGAGCGGCCGGCCGTCCAGCAGGGTCGGTGGTACCTCATACTTCCCCGCGAGCCTGGCCACCCGTTTGGTCAGGCGCGTGTTTACACTCCTGTACACGAGGTACTTAAACACCCTCCTGGCCCATCGCTCCTCTCCGAGGCCGCAAAGACGCCTCTCGTAAGACAGCTTAGCCACCGCTTCCCTCGACTCAAAAGCAGACCATCCGAGGTCCCCCTGCACCCCTTCGTTTGGAGTCCCCCTGTGTGCCCCGAGTGCCATCCGTCCCGCCTCCCGCTGTCTAACCTCTAGGAACTCCCGAGTCTGAGACGACGTGCACAGCACCCGATTCGCAAAAGTCAGTCCGGGCACCATCACCATCTTCCACAGGCTACGAGCAACCTCGTAGCGGTCGAAAGCCCACATGGACGTTGCTGCCAGCACTCCCTTTCCCCTCATGGCCTTTGCTCGGACAGCCGATTCATGTGCTTGGATGTAGTTCCTACCCGCGGACAGGTGTACACCCAAGTACTTGTAGTCCGTGACACACTGCACAGTCTCCCCCTGCAGTACAAGCGGTGTGTCCAAAGCCCCCTCTACATTCTCTGTAGGCCCCCACTTCAGCACTTTGCACTTACGGGAGCTGAACTTTAGGCCCAGTCTGTCCCCTTGTTTTGTGCATATGTCCAGCAGCTGTTGCATCTCTTCACAGGTGCCCGCTGTCAGCACCAGATCATCCGCATAAAATAGTCCTGGAAGATGTTGTCTCACCATTTGCCCATTTTCCATGTAAGACAGGTTGAGGCCTCTCCCACACTCCTCCAGTTCTGTCTCCCATCTAGACATATACAACATGAACAGGAGAGGGGAAAGGGGGCATCCTTGTCGCAAGCCTCTTGTCACTGGGATTGGTTGAGTGTTCATGCCCTCCCATTCCACCACAACCGTTGTGTCCCTGTACAGCTCTTGGAGGAGCTCAAGCACTGAACCTGGCACTCCAATCTGTGTCAGTTCCCACCAGAGCCTTGAGTGGGAGATTGAATCATAGGCCTTTTCAATGTCCAAGAAAGCCGCCCATAGGTGTCTCCCCTCCTGTTGTACAATCTCAATTGCTTGGGTCAGCACATACAGGTTGTCCTCGAGCTGTCGGCCACTCCTGAAGCCGTTCTGGAGTTCGCCCAGTACATGTTTCTGCTCTGCCCAGCCTTGCAGTCTGCGTCTTATGACTTGCATGCCTACCCTATACATAGTGGAGGTCACAGTAATGGGCCGGTAGTTTGTCAGGTCTGTCTTCTCTCCCATTCCCTTATATATGAGCTTCACTCTCCCGTGCCTCCAATCTTCAGGTACGTCTCTGCCGTGTAGGACATCTCCAAGTGCACCTTGTAGGGCTTCCTTCATCTTGGGTCCCATTTTCTTCAAGACGCACATCGGCACCCTGTTCGGCCCCATGGCTGTGCCCGCTTGCATGTTCTGAAGGACTCTGTGCATTTCCACTTTCGATGGTTCTTCCAGCAAGTCAGAGTCTTCCGGGGTCTCTTCCCACGTGTTGTTGCTCTGCCTTTGTGCTGGCCCTCCTGTGCCAGGTGTAATTTCATATCGTGGATCCCCTGGGTGTGCCTCCTCTTGGAGCAGTTTGGCCACAGTCTGTGACACCAAGCTGAGACACTCCTCGTCCTTGACGATTTCCAGGGTCAGTGGACTCTTCAGGTGTTGTAATGCTGTTGTTGGCCTTCCTAGGCGTTTCATATGCCTCCAGAATTTCCTGGGTGCTGCTCTTCCGCTTCGCTTTAAGTCCTGCAGTGTATGCCTCCCCACTGCCCTTCTTCTCCTTTGGACCACTTGTTTGCACTTTAGCTTGGCTTCTCTGTACTTCTCCCAAAGTTCCTCTTTCACTTTCCTTTCTCTCGCTGCCCGATGACACCTGCAGGCCTCTTGGCGAATGTTGATGGCTTGTCTGATTTCCGGGTGCCACCAGCTTTTTAATTCCCTCCTCGTTGACATGCCCTTGCCTTTCTTCATCTTAATTTCCATGCTAATGCAATTCACAATGCTCTCATAGGTCATGTCTCTGTTTGCCACCTTTTCTAGCTTACGGGCAATCTCTTCAATCTCGTTCTCTCGTAGAGCTCGCTCCCTTGGCAAGTTACGTGTAGCGCCTGTGGTCCTCGGTCCTCCAAAGATAGCCAAGATTCTGTTGTGGTCGCTGCCAACACTGACCGCACCCTCCTCGTCGATGGTAACCCTGACCAGTTTTCTACTTATCATCGGGGACATGAGGATGTAGTCGATGCATGACTTTCGGTCTCCGGATACCCAGGTGTACTTTCCCTCACATGTGCTCAGTGTGTTTCCAAGTACCAAGTCATTGGTCTCTATCAAGTCAAGTAGGTACTGCCCGTTTCCATCCCTCCTACCGTCCAATTCCTCAATATGTGCGTTAAAGTCCCCCAGGAGAATTATGTCATCTCCATGGTTCCTCATCTCCTGGACGTCTTCATTCAAGCACGTGGCCATTTCTTTGTTCTTCTCCTTCGATCCTTTCCCTGTCCACCAGTACACCACTGCAACTGCCAGCGGTGTTCCCTTCACTGTGCCCCTCATCCACATATGTTCACAGCACTCCACTTTTGTTCTGGACCATTGTTCATTGTCTCGGAAGAGGACTCCAACTCCACCTTTTTTCCTCATTTCACCTTGCCTGTTACAGCCCTCCCAAACCAGACCTGGGAAAATGGGTGGGCATTCTTTTCCTCGTAGATGAGTCTCCGCCAGCCCAAAGATAGAGATTTCTTCTTTGTCCATCATGGCTGCAACCTCGTTCCACTTTCCTTCTCCCCGTCCTCCCTGCATATTTAGGAAAGCCACCTTCGTTCCTTTTCTCGCCACCTTTCTGTTTCGGCGTCTTCGTCTTCGCTCCTGTGACCTCTTCATTTGCCGATCACCCTTTCTCCCTGTGTCGAGGGGAAACCCTATGCTGGCTGGCGTCCCAGGACATGCCCCAGTTGGCAGTTTACCATGTGTGCCACCATTGAAAACAGGTGGGGGATAGGAGCTACCTCGGGTCTCCGTTGCACTAGCACTGGTGGCTGGGGCCCCCATTGCTGGGGGTGTGTGGGTTCCAGTAGAGGTGGAGGCGGGAGCCCTACGAAGGGGTTGGCCTGTGGAAAGCTCTGCTCTGCTGGGTGTTGTGGGCGGTGGGTGGGCCACGTTTTCTCCGTCTGTGACATTGCCTCGTTTTACCGCTGTTCTTGGTCGCCTGGACCGCACCGCTGTGGACGTACCGGTTTTGCAGTTCGTACCCAGCTGGAGTGAAACGTCTGGTTTGGTATCTCCCTGCCTCGTGTTGTTGTCTCCTGGTGCTTGCTCCCTTGACTCAGTTGACTGGTCCGCTGTGTTTGTTTCATACTTCTGCCTCGTCTGCGCGTACCTAAAAAACGACTTTTCACCCGGGCTAGGCGGTCTGCTACCTTCCTTCCTCCTTCCTGACTATAGTGCAGTCCATCTCTGGTCATGTCCTCATGGTACAAGTCCTTGCTGAGGTTGATGTATGTTGCCCTCAGCTCTTGGCAGAGGTCTCCCAACTTCACATTCAGTGACATGGCTGCAGCCTGAACCGCCTTTCCCCTAGTTGCAACCTCAGGCACTGCACAGATGGCTAGGACGTCACTTCGTTTCGACCATGTGTTCCTGAGATGGTCCACAATCTCTTCTGGCCTCCTTCCTTGCAGCAAATCCTTGATGCCAACATGGAGCACATAAAGTCGGCGTACCTTTCGTGCCTGACTCTCATAATCTTCAATTAGTTTCTCGGCCACCTCTGCTGTTGCCTCCCTGTTGTACAGCACCTCCAGCCGTCGGCTATCGCCTACTTCCCTGTCGAGCACGCGTGCGAAACGGGGTACGTTGTCGTCTCCGACTACAATCGCCTCTCGCGTCACACCCTGGGGTGGTCGCTGGAAGCCAGTTGTTGCATCACCCTTTTCTTCTGCTCCGTCCACGTGTTTCCGTTTGTCGGTTCGCGCTCCGTCCGAACTCCTCGAGGGCAGCGTACTCTCTAGGCTCTGTTGTCCCGCATCTGTCGTCCTTTCTGCAGCTTTCTCTTGCTCCACATTTGCCGCTGTGTTGACTTGTTGAGTGCTGGTTTCACCAGGTGCCTTCGTTTCTTCTCTGTTGCTCCGCTGGACTTCTAGGTCCTTTTCTCCGGCATTGCCTCGGTGGGAGTCCATGTCCCCACCGTCACGATTGCCATCGGATCGCACTGGTTGACACAAAACCGACCGTACACTGCCGGAGTGTGTCCGCTCTGGGGTAGCCGCACTGGCCGTACTCGCCACCTGGTCCTCTAACCGTCGGATCTGCTCAGTCAGGGAGCTCACCAGCGCTGTCAGCTCCTCTGTCCGCATCCCATGCATGTTTTCCAGCTCTGTCTGCCTCGTGCATATGTTGCAAATGAACGGGTCTGTGTCTTCCTCCGCCTCCGAGACATCCTTGTAACGGCTTTCTTCCAGAAAGGCCCACCTCCTGCATCCGTCGCACTTTATGCGCACTTCGTCGCCAGATTCCCCACTGCGCCATAGCCGTGGGCTCTGCTGGTTTTCCACTGGCTGTTTGTTATTCGCCATTTCGCCGTTTCGCTTTTTCGCCATTTCGCGAGTCACAATTGTACACAATCAAATTCGCCGGTCAGGAACCAACGTGCAACAACCGCCATTCAGTATCATAGTCCGTCAACAACAACGTGCACGGTAAAGCTCTTCTCAGTGTTGCCAACTCAAAAATTAAAAACCCGCAGTCGGAATCCCGAAAACCGCTAAAAAACCGCTAAATCCAAAACACAGCGCAAAACCACTTTTTAGACACTTTTTTTTTTTTGCTTTAATTTTTGACAAAGGTATAATAACAGTATAGATGATATCAATGCCATCTGAAAGGAAGCTGTCCTTTTGTTTAGACTAGAAATCTGTCACGCCACTTCACAGCTCATCCAGGTGATCCGAATTTGAAATTGCCGAGTGAGCGCATACGAACATGGCAAGGGACCCTTCAGCAGTGCGTGATTAGTCAGACCCGTTCAACTCGTAGAGTCGTCTGCTACCAGAGGAGAAAGATGCAGCGGTCGAAACATGGTTCTTCGTTGCAGCGTGCGCGACCAAATCCACATGCTCCGCAGATAGTTCTGTTTTGAAATAGCGGCACCTGGCTCGTCTGCTATCACCAGGAACCTCCAGTAGCCAGTCTGAGTTTAGGGTCTTATAGCCAGTCTTTTCTAAACTTTTGAGCGTACTTCACCACGCCCATTTCACGAAACAGTGAAAAAACGTCAAAGGAAAATTGAGACATTCATGCTGTTCAAACGTGCGCGCACAAAACAGGGAGGCATGTTCCGACATTCTACGCCTTAATGTTTTGATGACGTCACAGGCGTTACTCTCACAAACCAGAAGATTACTGAGAGTAAGCGAAGGCGACTCTTGCTTATTATCCTTGTCTTTATGGATATGAAAGGTGCATAGTTGACAGTAAATCGATATAACTTGTATATTGCTAAAAAAACCGCCAAGGTTTCAAAAACCGGCTAAAAATCCCGCCGCCCGCAAAACAATAATTTATCCCGCTAAACAGAACCAAAAATCGCTAAGTTTAGCGGGAAAACCGCTAAATTGGCAACACTGGCTCTTCTGGAAGGCAGCGTCCAACTGCTCCTTGAGAAAGGGATCGGTGTCGCACGAGGCGTAACGGATCTCCAAGAAGGACGTACAACTGTTCTTGTGACAAACTTCCGAGAGGAGCCGCAGCACCTAACGAAGGGTACCACTGTGGGCCACATTGAGGAGTTTCAGGCGCAGCCGTGGTCACCGCAGTCTCCGAAGAAACCTCGTTGTCACAACAGAACAGCACGCCGCCGCCGTCTATCGACATCAACCCCGAGCTCCCAGCTCCATAGAGATCATACATACTAACTCTAGAGGAAAAGGTCCGCCATTTTCCCATACATTCTGGCTGCCGCAAGCGGCGGATCATGCAGGCAGACCCTCGGGGTCCCAAACATGGTTACATCATCAGAGCAGTTTCGTGAACTTCAACAATCCACGAACTTACCGGCGGAAAGATATTCGCGTTCCTTTCGAAATTTTCTTTTTGCATAGCGCGCAGATGTACGGCCTCGCGTTAACGCTAAACTAAACCATATACCCGGCTTCGCCGGTGGGGCGCGGCCAGGCGCGGTTGAGGAATACGAAACTGCGCAACCACCAGATTTCCGAGATTTCGACAGAAGGGAAGTTAATGCAGCGTGATGACTTTATTGCTTTTTATAAGCGTTAGAATAGCTCAGAATTTAGTTTACAACGTTAAATTATCACTGTTTATATTGCTGAGAGTTTCACTCTTCGCGTTTACCATGGCAACGTTGCTTTCTTTCTCTCGTGTTCTGTCGCTCTCTTTTGCGATCGTTCACTCGGGACCCAGGATGTCGGCGCACGGGATTTGCCACTCCTCCTCACCCACCTTTACCCCCTGCCCAGCTCCTAAGCGCCGGCAACTGGTTGATCTCCTCGCCGAATACAGTGACTGTTTTGCCTAGAGTGCCCTCATGTGCGCTTCGCATAGAGTGATGCCAACTGCCTGTTTCCCTTTCCCACACCCTCTTCCACCGCCATTTTGTTCCTCTCATTGTTTTCCCGCGCGCCGGAAAGTGGCCTTTGTGTCCATCGGTAATCCCATTCGAGGGGGAAAATGCTAATCCTCCCTCCGTGGGTTCCACAACGCTGCTCCGAACTTCTGAGATAAGGTGCTTGTTTCCGGGAGGGTTATAAGCCCCACGGATTATCGCCGAGGAACAAAATGGCTGCTGGTTTGTCGGCGAGTGGTATTACAAAGGGTGGCATCACCCTAGCAAAGCGCACATGAAGGCTCCCTAGTTTTGCCACGTCGTCGAAAGTTCGCCAAACACCAATGGCGAAACATCGCGTTATTACAGACGACGACGCGCTCCGTGTCCATCAGTCGCCGTATCGAGTCTCCTTAAAGGGGCGGTGCAACAATTTGCGGACTTTGGCTAATTAATTGCGGGAATTGATCCCGGCCACATATAAAATGAAGGACCGAAAACTATTCTTTTCTGCTTGCCCTAGTTTTCACTAAAAAAAATAAAAGAAATTGGTATCTCTGGCACCCTTCAACTCAACATTGAAGCGGCACCAGCTTCGCCTGTGACGTCATTCGGAGTGGCGTTGGTTTCCGGTTGGGTTCTTCTGGCTTCCGTTTCCCCGGCGCTCGCCGGCTGGCCAGGCTCGCCGCTCTCCCGCTCTCCCGCCGATCCCCGACCAACATGGCGGCATGGGCGGACGGCCTGAGCGACGTCGAGCGTAAGATGCTCGCGACGCGACGGGCAGTCGAAGTCGAAGTCGAAGTCGAGACACCAGGAACAATAACGATACCACGATACTACGGACCACGACCAACGCACTCCGTCGAGCGAGGGAAAGTCGAAACGTCCGGGTTGCTCGTGTAGCCGCCGTAAGCGCCTCGGGCGTCGACGGATGACGGCGACGGCAGGTTTTGTTGACTTGCGGTAGATGGCGCCACAAATAATTCATACCCTTTTAGCGCCAATATTAGGCTTTTGAAGCGTTTCTGCATGCCTAAACAACAAGATTTTTTAAACTTAACCTTAAATCAAGCTTACAATTGCCTAACACTATCACTTACAAAAACCACTCCGAATGACGTCACACCACAGGTTCCATTTGCGGCCACCATGTGGCCGCAGGTTGGGAAAAAAAGCGTTTTTTATTTTACTATTACGCAAGGAAATAGAGGTATTTTGGTGTATGGTGGCACTTTTTCCGTTACTTTTGCCGAAGTAAACAATATAAAAAATACAAGCTGCACATTCGTTCAGTGTTAAAATCATTGCACCGCCCCTTTAAAGGAAAGGAAGGTGATTCAGGATCAAGTCCAAGAAATGCTCGACGACGACGTCATTCAACCCTCAAGAAGTCCATGGGCGTCTTCAGTCGTCCTTGTAAAGAAGAAGGACGGAACCCTGCGGTTCTGCGTGGACTATCGTCGACTGAACGCTGTGGCGAAGAAGGACGTCTATCCGCTCCCCCGCGTCGACGATACGTTAGACCGACTGCGCCACTCCCGATATTTTTCGTCGATGGATCTGAAGAGTGGCTACTGGTAGATTGAAGTCGACGAACGCGACCGGGAGAAAACTGCCTTCGTCACTCCCGACGGACTATACGCATTCGAAGTGATGCCGTTCGGACTTTGTACAGCGTCAGCCACCTTCCGGCGTGTCATGGACACCATGCTGGCAGGTCTGAAATGGTAGAGCTGCCTCGTTTACCTTGACGACGTCGTGGTATTTTCACGAGATTTCGACGAGCACCTGAAACGACTTCGAGCCGTGCTTCAAGCCATCAAGACCGCCGGCCTGTCACTCAAGCCGACAAAGTGTCGATTCGCCTATGGTGAACTTAAGTTCCTTGGCCACGTCGTGAGCAACAAAGGTGTTCTCCCGGACCCCGAGAAGACCCGCGCCGTAGCTGCATTTACGCCGCCGTCTGACAAGAAGGCCGTGAGAAGATTCCTCGGTCTTTGTGCCTACTACAGACGATTTGTTCGGGACTTCGCCAAGCTGTCCGCACCGCTGACGCACCTCACGAAGGACGCCGTAAAGTTCGAATGGACAGACGAACACCAGCGGTCATTCGATGAGCTGAAACGAAGACTCCAGACGCCCCCGATTCTAGGCCATTTCGACCAGTTCGCTGATACAGAGATCCACACGGACGCCAGTAACACCGGACTTGGCGCGGTGCTAGTTCAAAGGCAGGACGGGGCAGAGCGAGTCATCGCATACGCGAGTCGGATGCTGTCTAAGGCGGAGAGGAACTACTCAACAACTGAAAAGGAGTGCCTTGCTGTCGTCTGGGCAATAACAAAGTTTCGCCCATATCTGTATGGAAGTCCTTTTCGCGTGGTCACGGACCACCACTCGCTCTGCTGGCTCGCGAATCTGAAAGACCCCTCCGGACGCCTCGCCCGGTGGAGCCTACGACTGCAGGAGTTCGACATGACCGTTGTGTACAAGTCCGGCCGGAAGCACAATGACGCCGACTGCCTGTCAAGAGCTCCTGTCGAGGCCGGACCTACCTGTATCGAAGACGACGACGATGAGTGTTTCCTCGGCGCTTCGGACGTCAGCGACATGGCAGCACTCCAACGAGACGCCCTGAACTGCGAGCGCTCATCGAGCACTTAGAGGGACAAGCGAGTTAGGTTCCCCGTGCTTTCTTAAGAATCCTGCATACATTCTCCATGCGGCAAGGGGTGCTGTACAAGGAGAACTTCGTCAACAACAACACAGCATGGCTGTTGGTTGTTCCTGCCAGCCTTCGAGATGAAATATTCCAAGGATGACATGACGACCCAACGGCTGGACACCTTGGCTACAGCAGGACGCTGGCCAGGATTCGAGAAAAAAACTACTGGCCGAGGCTACAGAAGACCGTTCACCTATACATTCGATCGTGCCACGAGTGTCAGTGACGCAAGAAACCGCCGACGAAGCCGTCAGGACTTCTGCATCCGATTTCTCCCCCGTCTATGCCGTTCCAGCAGATCGGAATGGATTTACTTGGCCCTTTCCCGTCGTCAACGTCGGGAAACCGCTGGATTATCGACGCCACCGATTATCTCACACGGTACGCCGAGACGAAAGCCCTTCCAGCAGGCACGGCTGTTGAAGTCGCCAAGTTTTTCATCGAGTCCATCGTCCTCCGGCACGGCGCTCCAGAAGTTTTGATTACTGATCGCGGATCATCGTTCATGGCACAGCTGACCCAAGAAATCCTCCGACTCAGTCACACCAGCCACCGTCGTACAACTGCGTACCACCCGCAGACCAACGGGCTGACGGAGAGACTGAACAAGACAATCGCCGACATGATCTCTATGTACGTCGACGTTGAGCACAAGACGTGGGACGATGTGCTGCCCTACGTCACGTTCGCCTACAATACGGCGGTTCAGGAGACCACTGGATTCACCCCTTTCCAGCTGGTACATGGTCGGAAGGTGACGACCATGCTGGACGCAATGCTGCCCCATGAGCCATCTGACAATCAGAGCGACGACGCCCAGGTGGTTGCTCAACGCGCCGAAGAAGTCCGCCAGCTCGCCCGACTCATGATTCAAGACCAGCAACGCGTCGACGCAGGCCGCTACAACCTTCGTCGCAGGGACGTTCACTTCCAGCCCGGAGACAGGGTGTGGGTGTGGACGCCCATCCGTCGCCGCGGCCTCAGTGAAAAACTGCTGAAACGGTACTTTGGACCATACAAGGTACTTCGTCGCCTCGGCGAGCTGAACTACGAGGTGATGCCCGATGGAACAAGAACATCACCACGCCGCCCACCACGACCTGAAGTCGTCCACGTCGTGCGCCTGAAGCCGTACTACGCTCGATAGGACTGTGGATCTTATGTGTTTCAAATAACTCTTTAGTTTGCCGTTCTTTTTATGTGCTTTGTTTTGTTTTGTGTTGCATCGGGGCAATGCACTTTTTTAAGGGGGGAGTAATGCCGCGCGCCAAGTAGGTAGCGCGGCCGTAGCCTAACGGTTATCGCGCTTGCCTCCCACGCGAAGGGCCAGGGTTCGATTCCTGGCCGCGGCTACGCATTTTGTTGACACTGTAATGGGATGTTCTGGTGAATTCGAGAACCGTCTAGCTGATTCGAGTTTAGAATGTTCTACGCGTCAAACCGTCTACGTCGAATGCTCCAGAAGCCAACGCGTGTACAAAAGGCGCTCCGCGTGGCAAGCCGGAGTCAGTTTCGCCCCAGCGTTCGACTCTGCTGCTACGCCGACCTCGACGCCCGCGACGCTCTGTTATTATCTTTTGTACCCTTTTATTTTGGCACAAGTTTGCCACATTAAACGTTTATTTCTTCCTGTTAATTTCTTGTTTATTGGGCACCACCCGTGACAATATTTTCGTTGCTTCCACAAATCCTCGTACACCCAGAAATCTAAGGCCGACTACAACCATCACTGAATTTCCACAAAAATACCCACAGTTACAACAAAAGACCAGGTTACCAGACAACGAACACGTCCTTGTACCCCGAACATTGGTCACTTAAAAGATAACCAAAAATTAACCTTCATACATTCTCCACTTGTCCCCCACGTTCAAACTAAACAACGAACCCAGCCTTCGTGAAGAAGGACTTCTAGTTTTCAAGGCCGACCTTCTAAAAAGCCCTACCCTCTTCTTCACTTGCTCGTTTTGCGGGCAGCAACACCGAGAAGCAACAGTTGTTATGTTCGAACAAGGAACTTTCTTAGATTGAAACGTGTGCGATTGTTGTCAAACGCCCGTGTAATGTGGGGCAAGAGTACATTTGGCTCGTCTGAATCGGCCCCCAGAAACTGCAATAGGGTTAAAATCTGCGATTTTTAAAGGTGATTATATCAACAAATGAAACCCTGCTTCCCCTTGTTTTCTTCTCCTGGTGCCCTTCCATGATGACATTCGAATTAGCATGTTGCCATTTAATAATAATCAATCAATCAATGTTTATTAATGTGTCCAGGAACAACCAATCGGTCTTAGTGCTGGCACACTAAACAAAATGAGAAAAAATACAAACATACAGACACACATACACACGAGTGCAGAAGGAGAACGTAGTTCTCCAGTATGAGAATAAAAATGTTAACAAGTATGAAAGACACTCAAATCAACAAGGGAAATCAAAAGCAAAAAACAGAAACATCACCAGGTGTGAGAGCAAAAAGCAAATACTACATCAACGCTTCAACTGATCAGCCCTTTTTCTGCAAGAGGAAGATCCGAACAGCATTTCCGAACTTGCTCCCGCATGAGTTAAAACTATCAATTGTGTCAGAAATAATAATAATAATAATAATAATAATAATAATAATAACAATAATAATAATAATAATAAACAACTTTATTTACAATATACGTATGGTGGGAGCTGAGAAAAAAAGCTGTCCAAGCAACTTGACGTGTCCTTGACGTGTTCAAGCCACAGAGCAGTTGCAAAGAATACATATACATAAAATTATATAATACTTAAAAGAGCACAATATACATGCTAAATTTCAAAAGCGGTAATACAAGTTACATAAAAGTAATCAATTAATACAGTAATACATGTACAAAATGGAGAACAACGTTATGACTGCTTATTTTGATGGGGTAGATAAAAAAATAAAAAAAAAGCTTTGCTCGATCTAACTGTATGTTACTCAGCAAAATATAAATGTAACGTATATGTAACTATACGTTAAATATTTTTTAACTGCAACAGGAACGAGTTCCTTTTTCACATATGGAACTTTTAACGGGAACGAGTTCCAAAAATCAGAAGGAACAAAAAACGAGCTTACGTTCCTTTTTTTTTTTTTTTTTTTGAGGAACGTGTACAACATTTTAGGTGTCATTTCTTGCTCTAAATCAGGACTTCTGGTCTGCATCCCACTGACGTGAAGACGTCGAAGTTGATGGAATGCTTGCAGGATTCTCATCGTTTTTATCACTCCCGTCACTTCCCATGAAACTATCGTCTGATTCCTAAAAACCGTAAATGCTGAAGGATTCGTCGTCACAAGCAACTTACGGAGTAACGGAACAGAACTAAAAGAAGAGCGTGTAAGCGCCCATGTTATATTAACAAACTTTTAAAAAATACGGACACTGCAATTTTGAACAAAGCTCGGCCCTCAATGAAAAAAATAAATAAAAAAAACGTTCAGCCTTTCCACTCTCGTGAGGGAAGACCAGCGGAGCTGTACTCGATACACTGAGTGCTTCTTCTTTGTTGTCGACTGTTTTTCGCGCTGTTTCCTACGATGAATTCCCACCAACGCGTCCAACTATCCATTCTTCTATTATAGCTGGAAAGGTTGCCGCCATCTACGAGCGACGGCGGAAACCATACTGGTTGTGTGCTTGCCGCCGTCGCTTATAGATGGCGGTAACTGTCCAGGTAGGTTTGTGTCGACATACACGGACACGATCCTGAGGAACCTAGCCCTTAACAGCTCCGCTGTAAAAAATGTTTCGCCGTACAGTTGATTGCTTAATAAAGCCATCTGCAATGTTATTAAGGTTTATTCTGGGCGGGTAAGATATTTGTGGCCATGCAGAACTGCAACATGATTTAACCGGACCTGTCCTATGGTTGACCTCAAATACAAATTTATGCGACGGAGACAGAAAAAAAAATTTAAAGACGTTTACAAATGTCTAATGCGAAATTAGTGCGCAGCTCCTTTGGTATTTCATTTTCCATTATAGACCAGTGTCCGCGCCAATTCCGGGGCGCCGCCATGTTTATCTACGCTCGCGCCACCACGCGGAAAGAACTGGCAGGCAGGGAGGGGGGGGGGGGGGGGGGGCTGCGTCGGCGGCGTTGCTTTGGGTAGCTGGAAGCGGCAGGCTGTCCGAATGCACCGACACATCATGAAAGATGTCTTCACCAGAAGCCTCTGCGGCCCGTTCTTCAACAGGCAAGATGTCGTGAACATTCGAGAACCCATCTCGATCAAGGAAAATAAGGGAAAACCTTTCTTGTCTTAGATGTTCTCGGTGTCTGCTGACCCTTGACATCCGCGTTTCAGTCCGGGTTCATTGCGTAGTAAATATTTCGGTACCGCTTTCTTGTAGCTTTCAAATGCTTGATTGTTGGCTTCTTGTATACGACATTACATTCGTGGCACGTTTGAGACCGATTTTCGCGATCTGCTTGCCTTTCTGCGGCAGCGCGGCTCTGCCAAGCCGAAATAAGTGCGAGGCGTTCACTTGATCGAACGCAGTTTTAGCGAATGAAAACGAGACGACGACGTTTCATCGAATGACCAGCGAATGGGTCTAGTTACACAGACAGCTCGGATTAGCTTTCTTTTGTAATGTGGCGCCTTGTCTGCCGCTGCGAAGCGGAGTAAACGAGGGCTCCGAGTATGTTAGCACACGCCCCCCCCCCCCCCCCCCCCCCCCCACACACACACAAACACACACTGCGAGCGTCTGGGTTCGAAACTATTAATTGCCAGTTCTAAAGGATGGTACTTACTTGAAGTGGGAGCTGGAATTCTACGAGGTACCAGGAGACACTTACTATCGGGCAACGAAGCACGGTGCCTGTGGGGGCGGAGTCTAGGAAGGCTACTGATTAATATTGTGACAGGCGATCAGTTATGATAGCAGACGAAACTTCAACTCGTTTGTTCAGAAGTTCGCGGTGATATTTTATTAGCCCTCGTTACAGCACACCAAGGATCTTAGGCAGTGAAATTCACATCACGCAGGCTCGTCCGTCGTAGTCAAATGAGCGCAGTCGACGATGAGGTGTAATGAGCTACTAAGCTTCACAAGGAAAATGCGCGTGAGAAAGAGTTTTGAGGAAGTCCAAAACACCGATCCAGCAGACGCACGTACGTACGTTTACTCCGGACTTCATGAACCCGACGGCGCAAGATCAAAGAGCACCGCCGCCATCGCCACCCGGTTTTCTCTGCACTTTGCGCGACGACGGCACTGCAACGGAGGGCACTCGCCTCGGCGTTAACAATCCGCGAAATAGATTAATTTCCCACTCTTGAAGCCATTCCAAATGATAAATGAAAATACCTCGGCGTTGTTGAACATCTGGCGACACAACCAACACAACTGTGCCGCTGGCTGCGTGAGCCTGACACAAATGTGCCGAGCGCCTGCTCGGCACCGTTGTTGCTCGTGAAAGCTTGCTTATTTGTAGTTGAGACGATGATTTCACATCTTTCGTGGTGCTTGCAATAACTTCGAAGGGCAGGGGAACCTTCTCACGAGGACGTTGAAGACACTCAACACCGGAGCCACCAAAGCAATCGCACAAACCGTCGCCATGTTTGCTTCTTCTTCGTCACTCGCGGCGCGGTCAACTCGTCGCGAGATGTTTTCTGGCTCGGCTAGATGAAAACCAACAACGGCAAAGTGGCGTATGGACACACGGCTCTCACATTACGGGCACTATACTCACATACCGCGGTAAACAGGACCGATGCCGGAGAAACGGCAGTCGCCACACCAGCGAAGAAGCCCTCAACGGGAACCGGCGGCGCAAGCCGACGCAGCCCCCCCTCCCCGTGAGCGTCTGGGTTCGAGATTATTGTTCGCTTTTGCTCCTTGCGGTCGAGGCTAAAAAGAGCACTTCCGGACAAAGGTCTATTGAGGAGTTTCAGCGACGGTGTCACCGCCCTGGCGGCCGGTCGCCGAAAGAGAACGAGGGGGATAGGTTCGCTGGGCGTTGGCTTTGTGTAAATGCGTTGGCCGCGAACGTAGGCTTATAAACTTCGGCAGCAAGAATATTACGCGGCTCTAGTGTTCCGGTACGAGCAACAGAGATGACACGAACTGCTACGACGAGCTACGACCACCCGCCGCAGCAATGCAGGCGTCGAAGGAGCGCAACCTGTGTACTACGCAGTCAGTCGCCGTCGCCCGACGCAGGTCGTTTGGCATTCAGGACTTTCCGTCCCGGGTTCTTCGCTTGCACTTGGAACCGAGTATTATTCCCTGTGCTTCTGTATGTGCTCAGTGGCTGGATGTGGACCTCATAGAGCAGAGTTCTTCAGACTCGACAGCGACTCAAAGTTGACGGCGGAGGGGCTTGCAGCAACGCTTTCGGTTGGTGCACGGGTGCGACGACTACACGGATAAATTTTAAGATTGCTGCTAGCAAGGTGGGCCATAGTCGCTTTATGTTGACACGATTTTGAGTGTAAATACTCCGTGCAAAGGCGAATCTATCGCGTTTCTAATCCACCTTTGTTTTTATTGTTGTTTTTGTGCTCGCACGACCGATTGAAAATGCTTCTGTACCAATCACGGAGTGAATGTCTTCGGCCTACATTGCAAAACGCCCAATAAAAAGTCATATTCGTTCAGCGAGCAAACTTCCCTTTCGAGTGACCTTCTTTGATTGGTGATTTCGCCCGTACTTGAGTGCTTTAATCAACACGATCGATGAAGTTTGCTTCCCTAGTTAGGACATTTTTTGTGCCACATGCGGCACTAATGCTTGGCACGATGTATTCTACTGGTGGTATTGTGAATTGGTTTACTTCCAAAGCTAACAGTATGACAGGTGGGACCATTCAATTTGCTAAAAATGTGATATGGGAATGTCGTTGCATAACTAGCGTTTTACGTTTAAGATTGATAAGAAACATGCTCATGTGATGACGCACGTCTACAGCATAAGCTTTGCAGATCCAGAATGGATGTGCTACAGGCTCAAGACTTGTAATGGACCAAATTGGTGATTACATGGCAATAAATATTGTGGAAAACTGCCCATTGACTCGGCGAGTTTTGATCGTGACCATTGGCGTGCTGTTGGCAAATTAAAGGGACATTGCATCTAGATGTGCTTAAATATCTTTATTTCAAGGTTCAGTGGACCCCTCTGCATCATTACAGGAAGGCTTTCTCAAGCCACAACAAACAGCAGTGAATATACAATGCATAATAACAGGCACCAGTGTCCAGGCGTATAGTCCGCAGAAGCAAATATGAGCCTAAAAATGTTTTTGTTTTGTTTAGATAGTTTGCATTTGGTGTATAATTCGCAGGGCCCGATTTCCGCGCCCAGTGCATAGTCCGCCAAGCTGGTGCGTTGCGTCTTTGTGCTTTTTTTCCTGGGTGGCATTTTCTTCAGAAGTTCTTCGGCGAACGCTATTGAGCCTGAAGAACTGCTCTTGAGGCCCATATCCAGCCACTGAGCACACACAAGCACAGAAAATAACACTCGGTGCCAAGTACAAACGAAGCACCTGGGCGGAAAGCCGTGAATGCCAAACGAGCAGCGTCCGGTGACGGCGACTGACTGCATTGCGCCCCTTCGGTGCCTGCATCGCTGCGGTGGGTGGTCGTAGCTAGTCGTAGCAAGATGATCTTCGCTTCAAGCAAGAAATCTTGCCATACCATAGTCAAGATATGTGTGCAAGTGTTCGACGACGTGGCCTCTCTCACGTTGGTGCAGTTGTCATCAAGAAAGGTACATAACAATGTTGATTGTTTGAGGCTGAAACTATGACGCATACTTATCTAAACCTAAATTTATCGGTCTGTGGCTACAAACATTTTCGTTGACGTTGCTTAGATCATGTAACCATTCAGGCCTCAAATTAAATGGTGTTTCGAACTCTTCGGTTGTGTATGAAAACCTATTTGCTCTAATAAAATACATTTTGAAAAGGACACATGTCTTCTGCTGATACATATCTTCCAATTTACAATGCAGAAGCAAACAGAAAATCAACTGCATACATCTACCACTTGGCATAAGCACCTTTCGCAATTCATTCTTGAGCACACTCAAATATCAGCTAAGGTTGCTCTTGTTTTAGAAGCTTTGCCCTATTCTGTACAAAGAAAACAGTTAAAAAAGCTTTACCTTCGTTCTCCTCCTCGCATTTAATACAGACTTGTTTGTCAGCAGATCACACACAGCAGATATCCCCGTGGCACATGCAACTCGAATGACCGATGAGACTATTGCTATTACAAAAAAGCTTTCCACAAGAGCCAAAATGAGGCTTGTAGGGGTGCACAAGCACATGGAAATGAGATTGGCGCTTCCGGGGCTTGTTTACATTATGCGTAAAAACAGGACGATCGGCGACCAGCTGATCGCAATATAACACCAAGGATACCGATGTTTCGATACATAGAACGCAGGATAAAGACCTCAATCGTCCCTTGTATGCTGTAGTTGTCATACTTTCCATCCAACCGCTTTTTAGCACAATTAACTAGAACAACCGAAAAGTTCGCAACACCTTCTAATGCGAGGCCTGAATGGTTACATCATCTAAGCCACGTCAACGAAAATGTTCGTAGCCGCAGACCGATAAGTTTAGTTTGAGATAAAGTACGCGTCATAGTTTGAACGCGCGAACATTGTTGATATGTACCTTTCTTTGGACCCGCGTACATTCGGTTCAACTTGATGACAGCTGCACCAGCGTGAGAGCTCACGTCGAACACTTGCACACATATCCTGACTATGGCAAGATTTCTTGCCTTCGACTGGCTTGAACACTTCATCTGTAGCATCACGGTAGGTCTTGGTTGAAATGATGATCGTCTCGCACACGGCAACAAACAGAGAACGACACGCTTTGTTCTATTTATACGCTACCGGTGTACGGGCGTCGCAAATCTATCCCCCTCTTGTCCGCCATGTTGGATCTATCGGAGCGCCCCCTATATTCGCTGAAACTCCTAAATACCGTGACGGGAGGGTGCGAAAGAGCAGGGGAGGGTACGGAGGAGGAGGATGGAAGGGGGAGGAGGGGAGAAACGAGGAGGGTACGGAGGACACTCCCCTTCCTCCTCACAATATATACATGTCTCATCCTCCTCCATACACTCTCCTCCTCAAACAGTTTCCCACTAAATTTAGCTGGAAATTTCACGTCACGTGACCTCAACACCAATTCAGTTTCCCCGCTAACTTTAGAGGGGAAAATGATGTCACGACTTCGTGTCACGTCACCCATGATCAAATTAAGTTTCTCCGCTAGATTTAGCGGGAAAATGGGTGTCACGTGACCTCACCACCCATTCAATTTCCCGCTAAATTTAGTGGGGAAACTGAATTGGTGTTGAGGTTATGCGACGTCAGTTTTACTGCTAAATTTAGCGGGGTTACGCCGACGGCGACGGGGACGCCCTTACACGCGGAAACGGGCGCCTAAGAGCTGCGTTCTAAAACGATCTTTCTGACGTGCATGATGGGACATGAATCGTCACTCCACTCTTAACCAGGCTAGACACTTCTGGCAAGAGGGCCCTTAACTCTTCACCGCTCTAGGTAGAGGTATTCTGTGGCGCTATAGCGCCACAGAATACCTCTACAACATCCTAAAATCTGCTCATTGCTATATTCCGTTGCTTCGCAATATCAATGAGTATATCACGGTGCAGCTCAAGGCATCGAGGCTCAAGATGTGTTCCGTAAAGCTCACAAAGATATCAGCTGTCTTCTTCACCAATTACAAAGCGCTCAATGTGAGCCATGCGCTGCCACGTCGGAGGCGGATACCTTTCGTCTAGCGAGGAATGTACCTCGTCAACTGCCTAATAGAACCACTATCGATGCATCTTCTCAAAGGACGGGTGTAGATGACCTACGAATCCATTGTCATATCGGCGCGGAGTCTTTCTTTCTCTTTGCGTTAGAACAGATGGTTCGTCAACGTCAAGCTGAAGAGCCCTTGCACATGTTTTGTTCCGAAAAAGAGAAAATCTTTTCGTTATAATTCGTTTAAACTCTCTCTAAAGGATTTTATCATTGTTTCTCATCAGTCCAAGCTCAATGTTGGCTTCTACAATGTGGTATTTACAGTTTCCAACCATGAAATTATGAAAAAGAGCACTTTCAGCGTGAAATATGTGGCGAATTTCAACGATATACTTTCAAAAATCTGCTCGCCTTTGCCCCAGCGTCATTCCATTCGTCAGAAGCTATGTGGTTGAAAGATACCATCAGCTCTCTATAATAGAGAAGGACCAACCGAAAAAAGCTTCCCTGAGGGTCCACCATGTGGGACACGATTTTCTAAAATTAATATTTTCATCTTCCTGTTGCAGCGCTTGAAACAAACCGACACACTTTGAAGAAGACGTTACAAAGCTTATGAGATCAGTTATGTTTAAGAAGTCACGGCATATGTTCACGTTGTGACTAAAGTCCTGTAACAAAAGATTAAGGACATGCGCCATACAGTGTGCGTACATCGATCGGGACACTCGCTGTTTAATGAGCGCTTGGAGCCAGTTGTGCTGGCCCCTCATGTTTGCGGCACCAACGTAACATTGCTCACGACACATGTCATTCGGCAAGCTAAAACGACAGAGTGTGTCCTTGATAATGGCAAAGAGTGTGGTCGCTTGCGTGTCTAGTGCGTTAGAGAAACCACAAAATAACTCCTGTAACTCGGAGTTATCTTTAGACTTTAAGAATTCTAAAGCAAATCGATACCTGCTCTTTTGTCAGACAACCGTTGTCTCATCTACTAGCGCGGCAAATTGCACTGTTTCGTGGACTTCGTATGTCAATGAGCAAAAAAAAAAAAAAAAAAAAATCACAAGCCATTATTTCTAGCAGTTCGCTAAGGATTTTTAGGAGAAAGCCATTTGTACCCAGACCGGCAAAAACAAGATTGAAGCTCTGATATGTCACTTGCGCGTAGTTCCAGTAGCTGCCTTACGTTGCTTTCTGCATCATCATGGCCACATACCGCTAGGCCTTGACATGTTAAGTAGTTCAACGAAGATATTCTGGCTATAAGTGCCTTTCTAGCGTCCTTCATTTCCTTTTGCTTTCCTTTAAAGCAGCCAGAAGCAACATTTGCACCCTTATCAACAGATGATTTAGAGGCTAAGGCTGCCCGACGAAAACTGGAGGCCTCGTGGCTTTGAAATCTTTGCAAACCACACTTCCAGTTGGAATAGCCATCTTGTACAAAGTTAAGGTAAGAGTCCTTGTCCCTCGATCTGTTTGGGAGGGATTCACGCATCGATTGTAACCAGCGCGACAGGTCTCACATATAACACTTTGTTCAATGAAGCATCATAATGAAGCCATTTGCGGGTGAGCTTCCACGTTGGTTTGTAACGTCGTTTCTGCATCCCTTGAGGGCAAGAAACCGAGGCATTGTTACGGCGGCTGCTGACATGCTTGAAGTGCTTACGATTTGATCAATGGAAGAGTCTTCGCAAGTGATGGCTCCACAGGGCGGGGCCTCGCGCTCGATCAGGAGCAGCTCGGCCTCGCATCGTCTTCCTTTGAAGCCTTCCGCTTCCTCACATGGTATTTCATTATTGTTATTATTCACCGGGGTCCGGACAATCCGTTCACGATGGGCGCAGTCCTCAACACTTGCAAAGAAAAATTCTTCAGGTTGTTAATAGACGGAGGAGTTCTCCATCCAGGCAGCATCAATCGAGGGTGTCTAGGAAATTATTATTTTTAAATCCTCGGACTTCTCCAGGTTTTCCCTGACAATTACTGGGGAAATTCGCTGACCACTGTAGAGGCGGTTAAATATATAAGACCATTAAAACACAAGGCATTGAGCACTCTGAGGATCTTTTCGCACGGGCTTAATCCAACTTGCATATTCTGAAATATTCGGGTACGTCCAGTCCGGATTAAACGAGCACTTTCCTCCCGCCGACATCGTCAGAGAACAAGCCACTTCCGGAAGCACGATGAAAACACGACGCTCAACCACACACGTTAATAACAGAACGACAGCATGGCCGTCAGATGCACACTTTCGGATACTTTCGGCTTTAGGCTTGGATTGGGGTCTGCGGCTTTTCTATATGTTACTAACTGTATTAGCTCTAGCTATAGTGTCGCGCCTTCAATCGAATCCAAGGCTTGGACTGGATTTGTCGGCTGTTCTTTTGCGTCGGGTAGCACTCTCTACATCGGGTGAGCAGAGCCCCGTGCGCTCCGCTCTAAGCAGAGTTTATTGCCTATTTTTTTGCCCCTAAGTCCTCAAGTTTTGGCTTACGGCACTCTATGACGTTTCCGGCTCATTTTCCCTGACCGGGCTCGCTTTTTGTCAATATCCCTGACTTTTCCCGGTAATTAAAATTTCCTTGACAATTCCCGGTTTCCCCGGTCGCTAGACACCCTGCAATCAGTGCCAAACAACGGTAGGGCACCCCCGCTGCCCGGAAGGGAGGACGTGGCCTCCACCCTTCACAAAGGCCCGTCACAACATGGTGTGGCTAGCGTGCACGCAGCCGTCTACTTTGTGTCTTAAAGGGCATCCGCCGTAATTTTGATGGCCACCGATTTCTATAAAATTTTCACCATGTATTTGGATGCCCTTCCTGAGCATGTGTACAAAATATCTCGGAAAAATATTAATTTTTTTAGAAGAAAATGAATTTTGAAATTTACATGTACACACCCAAATCACTTGCTGCAGCCCTACTGGCAACACTGAGCAAGAGCGGCACACGGAGGCTGCCATGATGGCGGTGACGTTGCCGTGACGTCACATGTTGGTCAGGGTGCTTGCTTCGTAGCTAGTTGGTACTAGCGACTGTCTGCTTTTTGCTTATGTTATCGGTTTATACAGTTATGTAAGAGCGCGTAATGGTGACTGGAGGAAATTGGTGTTGTGTGTGGAAGCGTCGCTTGAAAACACGGTCTACTAAAACCGTCTATTGTCAGACCCCAAGATATAACAAAAAGTGCCTCCAATTAAAAGGCATAACGTCGATCAGTTTTTCTTGGCGTGCTAGCAACAAAAGCTGCCTTACCATTCCGCTTCGGAAGCGGCATCTGGGTCCACATGGCGGCGGATCACGAATGCAGCCGCCGCTGGCGGTTTTTTCGGAGGCGATGCCGGCGGATCGTATGAGAACGGGTTATCGTCATCGTCCTCAACATCTAGCAGCATATCCTCATCGTTGCTCGATTCAGACGAGCCTGATGAGTCCATTTTTATCCGCGGCACGAACACAAAACAGTGACCTGCTGCCAGGCTGGCCAGGCTCAAACTGCACACGTGCGAGTGTTTATACCATATGTGACGTCACGTCAAAATGGCGGACCAGTCGAGTGGCAAGTTAGTTTCGGTATCGGTTTCAGCGTATTTTAACGATTATAAATTATGTAAACAGTTTTTTCATGATTTAACCGCTGCTATAGGCTAAATTTTGAGTACCCTTTCCGAAAATATGTTTTGATAAAAACGCTCAAATTGACGGCGGAGCTGCCCTTTAAGTCCACGCCAGGAGCCAGACGCCAGAAGGCAAGTTGATTCTTGCTCAGTCGGACGGCATGACGCACTCAACTTCAACGGACAACTGACCAACTCGTCGACGAGAGAGAGAGAGGTAGAGAGAGGTTTAGTTGGCTTTAGGGAGAAAAAGAATTATGTCACCGAGAGAGAAAGAGTTTGAGGAAAGGAAGCGTTCTTGCGTATCTTTCTTTCAAGGAGGAGAAAAACGGATAAACAAAAACTACACCCTCCTCTCCTCTGTGGCAATCCGTCTGCTTTCTCTTCTTTTACATCCGTTTTCCGTAGCCTTCGGTCTCTCTTTTTGAACTGTTGTTTTCTCGTCGAGAACGTTTCATGCGAGCAGGAGCACTAGAGTAACTGTATAGGCTCTAGTGCTCCTGCTCGCTACTCTAGGGGGCACCTTGTCGCAGCGCTCGGTCGGGCGGCGCTTGCAGGAATGGAAAACAAAAACGGCGCCGTGGAAAGACTCCCTCGATGCCTGAGTATCGGAATAATCCCCCCCCACCCCCCCTTGAAACTTCGGACAGAGCCATATAAACTCCCCGTATTTATGGCTCTGACTTCGGAGAGCCGCCAGCGCCACCGCAGTCGACGCCTTTGCTATGGTTCGGGGAGAGGGGGGGGGGGGGGGGGGGCATGCCTCCCTTCCTCCCCCCTCCCCCCCCCCCCCCCCCCCACCTTGGAAAACTTCGTCAAGAAGCCCCCCCACCCCCTTTCCCCCGGTCGTCTCTGCCTTGGTTCCCGGCACGGATGCGAAATAACTGTACACCAATCGCTTGCTACTGTTCCATGCTTCAAAGTGGAATAAGGTCGCATTCAACAGAAGTCAAAACCTTATGACAAATGTTTATTTCTCATCATTATAATAATACATTAATTCCACGAGTTTTTATTGCTCGTTTCTCTGGCATCACTCAGCGCGTCGGCTGCTATCCTTAGTAGCATAGAACGAAGACACAAGACGTCATCGTTTCTAAGCAGCAGTTTTGTTTTCTTTTTCATGGCAGCAACCATGCTAGCAGCGACCGGATTCTCCGTTCTTGTGTCTCTATACGACACGTGAACCACGCTCCATGAAAGTCGCCATTGTGAGTTGCCTTTTTTTGCAGGTCAATTGTTGCCTTCTGAACAGGCGCAAACGCGCTCAGCACTTTGTCAACGTTCTGCCACTCTCCCTCGTTCATGCGAAGTTCCGGAGTTCCCACGGCGCATGCACAGCAGCGGTAGGCAGGAGTCCGCTATTTTTGGTGGCGTGGAGCGTTCGGTTCGGGACTGCGGGAGGCAGCGGTGGTCGCGCGTTTCGAGAAGTTTTTCGACATGCCCAAACGCTGTTCCGTTGTCGGCTGCAGCAACGACAGCAAGCCTTGTCGCGGTTTTAATTTTTCTTTCGGGTTTCCTTATACTATCCTGCTGCATCCGACGAAGCGGCGGCTGGTGATTCGGGTGATCCGGCAAAACAATGCGGACGGGACGGCTCGTGGAGTCAGCCTTCAGAATACTCCGGCGTTTTCAGTTGCCACTTCAAAGACAGTTAATGTTTTTGTTCCTTTATTTTTTATTAGCGCGTAAATAGAAGTCAACAGATTGATTAGGTATGCTGCCGCGTCGCTTATGCGTCACGCAGAGCGAGCGCCTCGGAGTTCGCGTCTCTGTGATGGTGAGTTTGGCTGGCACACGTTTTTGCTTGCTAAAGTGACGGTCTCACGTTGCTACGACAACCGCCTGTCTGCTTTTTGGTTGTAAACCCCGCAATAGCCCACGGTTAACAAATAATCATAAAGCATCGAGGCAAACAGCCTTTGCTCCACAGATTGGTATATACACAAAAAGCACTTCGTGTTTTCTGTGCATATATCTAAATGTATATATGTGTGACATTTTCTGTGTATGTATCGTTTCAATGTATCTATGGTAGGTATCATGTATTACATAAATACATAGTTACATAGAACTCTCGATGTACGTATCATGTTACAACGAAAAACGTTAACATTGCCGCCTGATTACTTTTTGAATGTCATTGCATCTTGTTTATTTTTTCTTGTGCCACTGCTATTTGCGTGAGAGCGGGGGCCGGGGACTCGTCAAGCTGCATGATGCAGCTTTTTTCCTTGGTCTCCCTCCATCATTTGTTTGATGGAAAAATACACATTATTATTATTATTATAATTATTATTATTGTTGTTGCTATGTGCACAACCGGAAAGAGAAATGGGAACAGCCGTTTCACTGCCACGACCGCACCTGCTGGTCTTGTGATTAAACAAGGAAGAGAAAACAATCGCCTTGATGTGTTGTCTTCATGTATGTATCGAGTAAACAAATTAGTTTGCAACATTGTCTACAGACGCTCGAGGTTCCCTCTGAACTCGAGAGATCTCAAATATTTATCAAAGATGTATTTTAGTGGTGAATTTGATTTTGTGTAATTTCAAGGTATCGCTCCCTTCCAGTAAAAAAACGATACCAGCAAGCTTGCCAGTGTCGACGGCGCTCGCAAACGACTCTATACTCCGTGTCACTATATTCGGGGACAACTCAAGACGGTAGGGCGAGGGAAAGGAAGGTGGGAGAGGAGGAAATAGACACAACGCTGGTGAGGGGAGAAGAAACCCCCCGCCCAGCGTTGCATCCACTTCCCCCTATAGGTGGCGCCGCTCGTTTTCCAAAATGGCGGGTATACACTCCGTGCGGGAACTATAGGGGGCGCTTTGAAAAACGCGCGCAGCGCCGCTAGCGGAGGAGCTGGCGTTCGACTGCGAGGCGCGTTCAGCAGCCTGCGGCGCCTTTTCGCCTGCCAAGCTGTGGCGGCGGAAGCGCGCACGTACGAAACCTTTGCTTTTTGAGCCCATAAGTTGAGGGTGACGTTGCATAAGTGCTGGGGCAGAAGGACATTTTGCTGTTCTCCACTTCTTATATATTGAGTTTGAGTCGTTATTAGGGGTAATTTCTCTAGTCGGGCCGAAAAAGAAGTTGGAGCAATTTTCCCAAAAAACAAGACGGCCGCCACCATAATTGCTCTGAGTGCGAAATTTATTTCGCTCGTCGCTGTAAACCTAGGACTGCTGGAACGATGATATTTGGAGGCGAGTGAGATGTTCACTAAGTTTGTGCACGAAGAGTGCCAAGTTTCTTTAGGACAGCAGGCGTGAAAGTTATGTTTATAACGAAAAAAGAAATAAAGCTGTACGGGATATCCAATATTGGACCCAAAATGTTGTGTTATAGCGGGCTGTGCAAAGTGCAGATTTGGGCACACAGGTGCTTGGACTTGACAGTAACATGACACAGCACTTATTACACAAAAAAAAAAAAAAGGTGGCATAGGGAAATCAGGTGAAAATTTGGTTTGGGCGGCGTAACTCAATGGGAACCGGTTTTGACCATGAAAAGGCTGTCAAGAGGATACCACTGGTCGGGGGAGGTGGAGACTTTAGAGGTAGGAAGGAACTAGTGGACTGTACTTCCAATTGAAACAACTTTACGAAAGGTGGTTTCAAAGCCGAGAAAGCAAAGTTGTCGGCCAACACACGGTTTGGCCGCCAAGGGCTTTTGCGGTCAGCTGTTGTGTAATAACCTGTTGTGCGAGGGGCTGATTTTCGGCGCACAGGTACTTTGACATGACCGTCACTTGGCACAACACATGTTATAACAAAAAGAGTTGGCATAGCGAAACCAGGTGGAAATTTAGTTTGGGCGGCGTAACTAAATGGGAACTGGCTTTGACCGTCAAAGGCTGTCAGGTAATACCACTCATCGTGGGAGGTGCACACTTTACAGGTAGGAAGGGACCGGTAGACGGTACTTCCAGTTCGAACCACTTTGCGATAGGTGGCTCTAAAGCCGAGAAGAAAAAAAATGTTGTCTACAGAACTCGGGGTGTCAGCGTTTCCACATCCAAAAGGAGGCTGATCAAGAAAGAAAGCACACCACATAAACTTCCATACTCAAATTTCGATTCTCCAGTGATTCCGAGTTTCATTGTTGTTTTCTTTAGATTTATATTTGTCACTTTTTTTAGCGTTAGAATCTTTCTTCATGAAGTACAGATTGCATGCCATACTTGTCCGGAAATATCATCGACACGTACGATGGGGACGAAACTTCTTTGGAGGGCATTCCTCCAACGAAATTGGCACTGCATACCCGCGAGTGTGGGATGGCACTTCAGTTCGTCCCATCGCCGCTGACACATGTAGGCGTCACTGATACGCAAACAAACGCAGAGCGCAAAGCGGCAGTGTAGAATATGTCAGCCGTGCCGACACAGTGGCAGCCATGATCGGGAGACCAAATTTCTCGCGTCGTACGGCACGGCTTCATCGTTGTCGCTGTCCCACAAAACATCGGCGAGGTGAAAAACTGTGAAACTTTGTCTCCACGAGATACGACGCATAACTATTGAAGCACTTAATGACGCAGCACAGGCAGCACTTCATGCTGTGAACCCAGCGCAACCGCACCGCATCGACTTCAATGCGTACCAACGTACGCGGCGTGGTTTCGGTTTCGTTTTCTCTGGGGTTCTCACTGCCTACCTTCGGTACCGGCCGCGCGGCGACGCGCCAGTCGCGTCGCACGGAGTGTATAGTGAGGGTCGGAGATGCGTGCCGCTGCTGAGTTTGTCCAGTGTGCTGGTTTCACTGAGCAACAAAACTTATTTCTAGTAATACGAGGAAGCTAGGGTGTTATGAGCGCATGTCACCTCTTTAGCCTGAAAGCAGAAACGGCTTTGAGCGTGATACTTACGCCAGGACGCACGTTTTAATTCTGGAGCGAAATAGAAACTAACCTCTGTTTTGGATTTAATTTTTCAATATAGCTATTAATTTCGGATTCTTTCATAACTGAAGATGTGTCTCACATCCTAATTATTTAATTAAAGAAGTTGTTCGCGGAAACTTTATTTTGTGACATACGTGTTCGATCTATGCACATCAAAACAATTCGGAGATTTCAGTGTCCTTTTAAGGACAGGGTCTTTCATGCACCTTAGAGATAACATGGAATATTGCATTGGTTTAAAAAATCAGTGCTGATATTTGCGCGTTCTTGCTGCCTTTTCTCTCAGATTATTGTCGTGTGAAATGAACTGCGGGCCTTTTAATGAGTATTGTTGTATTTCGATGATTAATTGCTTTAACATCGCAAGAATAACAGAATGAATCCAATTTTTAGAATATGTACACAAAACGCAGAAATTAAGGAACACCGTTCTCACTACAAAAACCGAAAGACATAATCCAAATCAGTCAACTGAATATTTTTTTTTTTTTTTTTAGCAACGCAGGACGCATGGGATTTTATATTGCATCCAGTGTTTGACTGTTTGTCTATCTTGATAACGACGTCAGACTTTCTCATGTGCTAAAAAGAAAACCAAATCATACCTTTCTGAAAGACTATTAAGGTTAAATGATATATTTTGTTATCGTGGCGTTAATTGGGGGCATACTGCCGCAATTTTATTAAATTTAAGATATCTGAGTACATAATTTTTCAAGCTCTAATATAATGTGTTGCGTATGATCAAATTTCAAACGAGCGAACAAGCATGAGAATCAAAAGTGTGCTAATTATCATCACTGGTGCCAATTTCAGCATTTTTAATTATCAACTTAAAAAATAAATGGTCCAAAAACAATGAGAACATTGTAGCTAATGTGAGAAATTCATGTAAAATTACGTTAAATGTGGGTAAAGCTTATGTGCTAAGTCGCGACTTTTGACAATGGCAAAAGTTGCGAAATCGCCGCCAATTTTCTCACAGACCATATCCCCCCCTCCCCCAACCAAAGAAAAAGGAATTTGCTTTTGAATTATTAATTTTTTTTTATAACATTTAGTTACTTTCATTTTAACCCGCACGTTTTGCCAATCTCAGCCTTTTCAGTTCGAAGGAACGCCTGCTTGCACGTCTGCTCACTGCAGCACGTTTCGTTGTCGTTGGAAGCCTGCAAACAGTAGCAAGCGTTAGTGTTGGGTATATGAGCGACCGCAAGCACTGGTGTGTTTGCGCTAGCTTCGCGTGTTCCACACTTCGCGCGCGCGGAGCCCGAAAAGTGCGGTCTTGGATTGACGCATGGCAATGACGCGCATGCGCAACGTAGAGCACGCAACTCTAACGCAAACCCACAGCACTTGCTTCTATATGCAATACTAAAGCTCTCTAATAAGGTAGAATCCCATACCGACTGCAGCACTACGTTAGGACAGTGAAGAGTGTTGTTTGCATTCGGAAATGACATTTCGCGAGCCATTTACGCGAGCAGTTCTGCCATGCCCCCCGAGCGGGAGAATGGGGGCCCTCACTAGAGCACTTCCCGTTTCCGCCGCGGGAGGGCGAGCAACGAGCTGGAGACACGACGTGCAGCGCAGGCGAAGGCAACGCCAGGCGGAGAGAGAAAGGGCGAGCACTAGGAAGGCGGGACGGAAGAGGAGGGCAATAGAGGGCGAGGAATTAAAGGGAGAGCACTAGGAACGTTAGAGAGGAGGTTCCTCTCCTCCCCAGCCTTTCGAGTGTTTGCCCTCCCTCCCCTCGCGTTGCCTTCGCCCTGTACTGAGTCCTGACTGCATGAAACGTCCGCCGTTGACCTCGGCAAGTTCGTTGGTCCTATTTTTCGCAAGAATGGAGCTACGTTTTCAAATTTCACAGGGTGAAAGCCACCACTAAAATTACCCTTTGATGAACATTTGGCATCGGTACGTGCAGGCTCCCAGGTTTTTAGACAATTTTAGAGCACTAGGAACGTTAGAGAGGAAGGAGGTTCCTCTCCTCCTCCCCAGCCTGGATCTCCTCAAATATATACAAATAAAGTAGTAGTATTATTGTAGAGGGAGCCTTCCACATTCATGAAAATTCTTCTCAATTAAATTTTGCGAGCAGGTTAAACGCATAGCTCGCGATTCAAAAATGCAAGTCTTAACTGTAACTTGGACTCGAACGACGGCGCGATCGAAGAGAGCTTCGATCGTGCCGTCAGTTACAACGGGCACCGTGGCGAAGCCCGTCGTCCATCCATTCGGCAAAATGTACAAACACACGAAGTCGTCCGTATTCAACGCATTTATTGAAAACAAATGTACGTGCTTGTCGATCGCGTTGAATAGAGGAAAGACAAACGCCGAGTGCATTTACTGACCGCATTCCAAAGGGCAGATCCAGTACTCCGTTGTTGTTGTTTTTTTTTTTTTGGGGGGGGGGGGGGGGGGGGAGGGGGCGCAACATTTTTTAAGGGTACTATTCTCCCATTCGACGGAATGGTTCTCCACGTTCAGAGTACAAGTGTGCCTGGTAGGGTGCGACCTACCCTATTTTGAACCCTTGTCCTTGAGAACCGATCCTTCTACCACCTAGCAGGTCAGTAATCGGTTTTATTTGGGGGGGTGGGGGGGGGGTTCGGGGTCTGCCCATGTCAAATTGCCCTCCCAGATGGGGGTCGAGGGTCTACTTAGTTTGGGGAGGGGGACGTTCCCGTCGCCCCCCCCCCCCCCCTCCCCCCCCCTCCCTTGGATCCGCCCCTGCCGCGTTCAGACAGCCAACACGGCCAACATAGCTTGGAGCGGCTAGAATCGGAGGCAAAACCGGCCATCAAAAACGTTTCTCCTGCTTTCTGATAGATGGCGTCCAACGTTTGAGGAAAACAGCGGGAAAAGCCCATTGCAGAACTCCTTCATCTATAATAGGAAACGATTTTCCTACTTCTTCCTCCTTAGCTTTAATCCTCAACTCAAATGCGAATTGTGAAATCACGTGGTCGTGACATTCCTTCGGCGCCCGTGCGATGACTCCTAGGTTCTACCGTGCTTTTTATGCACACCATAGAACTTGTCATTCCCCAGTGACAATAAGTTCCGTCAGGGCACTCATTGGCCACGAACGCGAATCCAAATATTCGTCGACGGATGTATTGTTGACGAGCGCATACGTCCGAGTGACGCAGTTCTCGTGTCCAATGCGTGAGCTCGGCTCTGCTGACGTCAGTTTGGCGCCGGTGACGCGCTTTTGGAACCGCGGATATATCATGTGAAAAGGAGGAGAGCTTTCGAAGGCAAGAAGGTACAAAATAGTCCGCTATATTTTCAAATGTTCATACCGAAAAGCTGGCTTCTGACTTTCTAGCCTCTTTCTTTTGGCCAACTAAACGATATGCGATTAGAAAAGTCCCAATTTAAAATCATTCATCAACCCAAAATTCGTTTTCCACCGTTTTTTTCATTGTCTCCGATTTGCTTGAAATTTTGCTAAATTAACCAACAAACATTGCTAAAATAGTATCCCAAATATTAGGTCAAAATATTGTTTTTTCGCGAAGTTATTGAATTTACAGTTTTGGTCTTCACCATGTTTTTCAAACTGAAAGTCTCTACTGGCAACAACAACAAAGTGACGTCAGTGGAAGGCAGGCAACGTTACTAAAACACTCAGTTGGGAAACTCGCCGTCGAAACCTGGGCCGCTGGCGTCCACCGAGACCGAGCTAAATGCGACAGCAGCGCCACTCTTTATCATTTGTCTGTACTGTGGTCACCTTGAGCTTTTTGAAAGCGTTTTTGCTTAAAAACAAACGGAAAAGACACTTTTTATATGAAATTTATTGGAGTTTAGTACCAAATGATGGGTGCGTGATGTTTTTATCATCTTTAGTTCGCAAAGTTTTGCGGAACAATTAATATTGTTTTTATACAACCATGCCTCAGCGGGCCTTTCAGGTAGCGCGTCCAGACCTAGGTGCATTTTAACTTCGGGTGTTGAACGCGGCGCGTCCGCCGGGAAGATGGGGGTGGCACCCCTGTAACCTCTACCGCTGGATCTGTTCTTAAAGCCAAAATTGAAGTCACGTGCAGTTCCTCGAGTGGCCGCTGCGGGAGAAATGGTGGCGTTGTGTTCGTCATTAGCTCGGTGTTCGGAGACAGATAGGGGCCACTTTTTGAAAGCTGTCTCTATGGGAGTTTCCCAACTGAGTGTTTTAGTAACGTTGAAGGCAGGGGTGAATTTTTTTGACTACAGAAGTTGTTCCCAACGGATTTGAAGCAGTTTCTTGGAGTCAAATGAGTGCTTTGGAAGCTCGCTCCCGTATCCGCGCTCCAGCACGGAACAAACGATTGGCATATTCTATTTTTAGACTACTTGCTCGACTGGCAAGCCTGCCTGCCACTGACGTCACGGCACTGAAAAGTGCGCGAATATTTGAATATTGGTTTTTGCACCATTTTCATTTGCCGATTTCACAACACCTATTATGAATTTCGCGATGCTAAATAACATACCGGAAAGGCTAAAGTCCGGGGAGTCAGAAAATATAGTTAGTTGAGGTAGCTAAAAAAATCGGTGGAGTACCCCTTTAACATGGCGCAGGTTGACATCCATCTCGTTGGGCAGTCTAGAATCGGCTTCTTAGACATTAACTTTCGGAGCAGCACCAATGCTGTTTGTGTGCATTTTTTTTCTTTTTTTACACTTCAATATATCCAGGTTCGACCTGCACTACCTTATAATATACGGGAAATTATTATGCGCTGGGATATGAGTAACGTTCGCAAAACGTTACTTAGTAACTTTATTGAGTAACATTACGACAAAGTCGATCTTCAAGCAATTTATAGATTCATCATAACTTGTTTATACCGTGGGAGTGTAGTTTGCCAGAATGTGGCAACGTTGTGACACACTGTAAATGAGAAATTTAGCCAGTGCTGTGCAACAGCTAGCATCATGCTGTAGTGATACAGGACCGCACGTCGGCCGTGCATATTATTACCAAAAAAATTGCTGCCAAGAAATGGAAACTAGGCAGCAAAAAGAAAGTTGGAGGCCAATAGGAAAGCTGGACCAAAATGACCGAATTGTGAATCTGAACAGTTTCGTCAAACCCGTTCGGAACAATATTTCCATTTTCTCCAGTTCAGATTCAGTTCTAAGATGGCGCAAAAAATATTGGTTTGGTTCAGTTCCGGTTAGGTTTGACACCCTGGTTGAAACCACTTTTTAACTGGTGCCATGGATGCAGCATTTGTTTAGCTTGTCCTTCTGGACTGTAAACAAGAAAACAGTACCTTCTATTGTAAGGAGCATTTTGGAGTCCCAGCTGCAATGCATATAATTCTTCAAAGGTTTCAAAACTTCGGCCTTTTTTTTATTCTTTGCCATGATGATGCATCTTCGTTCTTGCAGGCTGCGTCTTTATGGCTAAAATGCTCGTAGAGGCCCGTGCCACTTCGCATGCACTAGGTACAAACGATCCAACGCTGGAGGCACTTTCATCACTAAACAAGCATCACATCACAATCCCAATAAAGACAGGAAAAGTGTTTCAGCATGAATATAAATAGTTTCAATCTTTAATTCAGTAAAAAAAAAAGAGAAAGATTGACAGGACACAACAGCTTCACACTTTTGAAGATGGATCTGAGAGCAAATGTGTGCTTTGTACCCTTTGCTTCCTTTCAGCATTGCAAAGCACTTTTCTCAAAGCCATCCGCTCTAGATTCTTGTGAGAGCCCGACAGGAAAAGAAAGGTAAGTAGTAAAACCCAGAAACGACCCTCAGACCAGAACCCCTGTCGCAGGTTGTGCCGCAGACTTGTCGCTTGACTGTGGCTTGGATGCTGCGTTGGAAGACACCCTGATCTGGATGTTGTGCTTCTCCCTGTACTCGTTCACTTCCTGTCCCTTCTTGACAATCCTGTCGTTCAGCGCATCCACGGACTTTGCAATCTGGAACGGTATGCACAACGCAAACTCTGACGAGATCCACCTGAAGATACTGCATGCAGTGGCAAGTGTAGAAAGTGGGCAGCTTAAAGGGACTCTCAAATGAATTTTCAACTTCTTCCTTCCCAGCTTCAATTCTCAACTCAAAAGCGAAATGAGAAATCACGTGGTTGTGAGGTGCTTCGGCACTGGATGTGGTGAAGCTTCCACCGTGCTTTTTAAACACACCATGGAACTTATCCCTAGCAAATGAGGATAGGTGCCGTCATGGTACTGATTGAGCACAAACTCAAATACTCGTCCACAGATTGATTGTCGACAAGCGCATACGTCCATGTGATGCAGTGCTCACGTTCAAAGCGTGAGCTGAATTCGGCTCACATACTTCGGCACTGCAGATTTATCGCAGTGAAAAGGGGGGGAGCTTCCGAAGGAAAGGAGGTAAGAAATAGTATGCTATATTTTCAAATTTTTGTACTGAAAGGCAGGCCTTTTGACCCTTAAGTATTAAGTTTTCTTTTGGTGCACTAAATTATATGCAATTAGTAAAATTTCAATCAATCCAATCCAAGCTCAAAATTCATTTCATGATCCCTTTAAAGGTGCCACGACACAACAATCAGAATTTTAGGTCATCCTTGATATGACATCTACATAGGATAATTCATATGGACACGAGTTTCCACAATTTCGAGGGCTTCCTCTTTCGAATGCCTCTATACATTCCGTGCAGAGGAAAAGTGAAGCAGCAAGGAAAGCGATGAGGATGATGGTTTTTGACAATGCAGACATTTCCAGATTTGGCTTTCTCACTAGGTGAGTCGGCAATTAAGGCAAATTAATTTTTTATGAAACTGGCACACTGCTTTGAATAAAAGTTGAGGAATATGCAGGGGATTTCACTCACAGCCAAAAATCTTAAAAAAAAAAAAGAAAAAAAAAAAGATTCTTTTGGCAGAGAGACCCTTTGCCAAAAGAATCTTTTTTTTTTCTTTTTTTTTTTTAAAGATTTTTAAGACTCACACATACAGTACTACAGGTTTTACTTGAGCTAGTTGGTACATACTTGAATATGATCAGCTGAACAATTACAAATTAGCAAAAAACCGTGAGAGAAAATACATACACACCGCTGACTATCAACTTGCTGCCTTTAATACTTTGTCTTCCTTTTTTTTTTTTTTTTTTCCTTTACTACGGCTAGCGATGACAGCCATCTGCCATGTCCGCGCGAGGCCCCCATCAGGGTGTTATGCGGCTCGTGCCGCGTCCCAAGTATTGTTTTTCTTTCGGGTGGATTGTGATAGACGGGGTGCTCACGCACAGTTGAGCACTGTCTTCAATGGCCAGAGCTTCAATTACGGTAGTTCACGTGCATATGCGTTCTGGTGCCGCCCTATAATAGTGATGTTGTTAAAATTAGGAGAGCACTTGCAGGACCGGCAATGTGCAGAGAGATGTCCTGCCGATGTTCCTTTAACAGAAGCCGCGTGCTCCCTAGCTCGATCGTTCACACACCGCCCCGTTTGCCCTATGTAACACCTGCCAAGGAAAGCGGTATGTTGTACACAACACCGCTTTGGCACGGGGTGTATTGCGTCCTGTGAGCAATTGTGCATAGCTTCTTCTCTTGATTTGTTTTTCGGTTAGTCCTCCGGCACATGGAGTAGGCCTTGTTTGGTGCCGAGCACACAACCCGAATATCATGTCTCTCGGCAATCTTTTTTAGGTTGTGTGTGAGACCATGAATGTAGGGTATGACAGCTACGTTTCTTCGATTTGTAGCTTGCGATGAAGCCTCATTCCCTGCATGCTCGCGTTTCAACTTCTGGCAAATAGTTTCCGAGACGGTCACCAGGAGAGACTCCGGATAACCAGACTAACGTAGACGCTTCATCTGTGTTTCAAAACTTGGTTCAAGTTGATGGTGACATGATTTCTTTAAGGTGGAAATAAGAGCAGTTGTGGCAACACTCCTTTTGATGATTTTCGAATGCCCCGAGTTGTATGGAAGAAACCCTTGGCACGAGCGCGGCTCATATCTCCAGCACGCATGGCCTCCTTTAAACTGAAGCACCAGGTCAAGGAACCTGATGGATTTTTCAACGGGTAGTTCATACGTGAAATCCAATTCGGGGCAACATTCTTGGAAGCACTGTATAACTTTTGCTTTGCACCCATCCTCTTCTTCATTCACTTCAGCGTTGCACAAAATAAAAAAGTCATCGACATATCGGAAGATGGCCTTGATTCTGGTATCCTTTAGTTTGCTTTCAATGTTCCTTCCGCACGCTGCCAAATATACATCGCAGAGGTGAGGAGCTACCCGGGATCCAATACATACTCCACTTTTCTGTACATATGCCTGGCCTTCATGTGACACTACTGTAGCTGTCAGGTAGCACCCTAACAGCTCCAAAAAAGAATCAACGTTCACTCCGGCCGCACTTTGAAAAGGTGACACTCCTTGCTTCTCTATGCTGTCCCGTAGAATTGGCATGATGCTCGCGTGTGGAATTGAATAATACATGTCTTTTACGTCAATAAAAAAGCCAAAGGACACATCTTTCCCATTTTCCTGTAGAAAGGAAATTAGTTGTTGCGAGTTCTGAATTTTGTAGGGGTTTTTGAACTGTAATTGGGATAAATGCTTGGCTAAATAGGTCGAAATGTGCGCCTGCCAGGTTCCCCTTTCTGAAATTATGGCACGAAAAGGGATGTCCTCCTTATGTGTCTTGGCCGAGAAAAAAACCTCAAGATGACCTTCTTTCGTTGTTTTAACTTTGGTGGCCAGGCTGCTAAGCTCATTCCTCTTGAGAGTCCGTATTACGGTCCGTTTTGATCCTCTGCTGTTCCTGCCATCAACTTGGATGAAGTTTTTCTTCATAGCAGCTAAGGCTTTCTCACCATATGACCCACAATCCAGGACGACAAAGCCACCTTCTTTATCCGACACAAACAACCTAAGATCTTTGCTTCGTAGCTCCTGTATCGTGGCTCCAAAGCTTATGCCAGGGGACGTCAGGGTTCTCCGACGTCTCTGGTTTTCTAGGCAGTCGATTCCTTCACTGATGATATGTGCCGTTTTTTCGTCGTGAGTTCTGGAAGCGATGGTCCTGACTAGGATCACTTTGTCGATGGGTTCCAGCCGTGGTTGTAGAGCAAACTTCGGGCCTTGCTCAAGAACTTGCTTGGCCTTGGCAGAAAGATCCACATCCCCAATCATCTGAAGTGGCTGTCTCTGGGGAACCTGATTGGCCTCCCTTGCCAGATGGAACTTCAAAGAGGGGAGAAACCGGCTTTTCCAGATGGTCTCCGTTGAGCGTCTTGTCACCGACATATGATACCTGAAGACGTTGTAGTCTGAACACGTAGAAAGTCAGTTAACATTCGCTGCTGACGCCATGTTTCTGAGCGAAGAATCTTGGTCACTCACATGGCGTGCGCCTGGGATGGTTGTATCATCCCGAAGAACTGCCGAATGTCATCCAGAATAATCTTCTTTTTAATGCTCCGCGCTAGCAACCGGCCTTGGCACGTAGTAGTGGCGATAAGGTGGTTGAGCGCTTGCGGGGCGAGAGACGAAAAGCATAAATAAGGCGTGCTCATATAACTAGAACTAAACTGTACTACAGGTTTTACTTGAGCTAGTTGGTACATACTTGAATATGATCAGCTGAACAATTACAAATTAGCAAAAAACCGTGAGAGAAAATACATACACACCGCTGACTATCAACTTGCTGGCTTTAATACTTCGTCTTCCTTTTTTTTTTTTTTTCCCTTTACTACATACAGCTAGCGATGACAGCCATCCGCCATGTCCGCGCGAGGCCCCGATCAAGGTGTTATGCGGCTCGTGCCGCGTCCCAAGTCCCAAGACGCGGCACGAGCCGCATAACACCCTGATCGGGGCCTCGCGCGGACATGGCGGATGGCTGTCATCGCTAGCTGTAGTAAAGGAAAAAAAAAAAAAAAAAGGCAGACAAAGTATTAAAGGCAGTAAGTTGATAGTCAGCGGTGTGTATGTATTTTCTCTCACGGTTTTTTGCTAATTTGTAATTGTTCAGCTGATCATATTCAAGTATGTACCAACTAGCTCAAGTAAAACCTGTAGTACAGTTTATTTCTACCTATATGAGCACGCCTTATTTATGCTTTTCGTCTCTCGCCCCGCAAGCGCTCACCCACCTTATCGCCACTACTACGTGCCAAGGCCGGTTGCTAGCGCGGAGCATTAAAAAAGATTATTCTGGATGACATTCGGCAATTCTTCGGGATGATACAACCATCCCAGGCGCACGCCATGTGAGTGACCAAGATTCTTCGCTCAGAAACATGGCGTCAGCAGCGAATGTTAACTGACTTTCTACGTGTTCAGACTACAACGTCTTCAGGTATCATATGTCGGTGACAAGACGCTCAACGGAGACCATCTGGAAAAGCCGGTTTCTCCCCTCTTTGAAGTTCCATCTGGCAAGGGAGGCCAATCAGGTTCCCCAGAGACAGCCACTTCAGATGATTGGGGATGTGGATCTTTCTGCCAAGGCCAAGCAAGTTCTTGAGCAAGGCCCGAAGTTTGCTCTACAACCACGGCTGGAACCCATCGACAAAGTGGTCCTAGTCAGGACCATCGCTTCCAGAACTCACAACGAAAAAACGGCACATATCATCAGTGAAGGAATCGACTGCCTAGAAAACCAGAGACGTCAGAGAACCCCGACCTCCCCTGGCATAAGCTTTGGAGCCACGATACAGGAGCTACGAAGCAAAGATCTTAGGTTGTGTGTGTCGGATAAAGAAGGTGGCTTTGTCGTCCTGGATTGTGGGTCATATGGTGAGGAAGCCTTAGCTGCTATGAAGAAAAACTTCATCCAAGCTGATGGCAGGAACAGTAGAGAATCAAAACGGACCGTAATACGAACTCTCGAGAGGAATGAGCTTAGCAGCCTGGCCACCAAAGTTAAAACAACGAAAGAAGGTCATCTTGAGGTTTTTTTCTCGGCCAAGACACATAAGGAGGACATCCCTTTTCGTGCCATAATTTCGGAAAGGGGAACCTGGCAGGCGCACATTTCGACCTATTTAGCCAAGCATTTATCCCAATTACAGTTCAAAGACACCTACAAAATTCAGAACTCACAACAACTAATTTCCTTTCTACAGGAAAATGGGAAAGATGTGGCCTCTGGCTTTTCTATTGACGTAAAAGACATGTATTATTCAATTCCACACGCGAGCATCATGCCAATTCTACGGGACAACATAGAGAAGCAAGGAGTGTCACCTTTTCAAAGTGCGGCCGGAGTGAACGTTGATTCTTTTTTGGAGCTGTTAGGGTGCTACCTGACAGCTACAGTAGTGTCACATGAAGGCCAGGCATATGTACAGAAAAGTGGAGTATGTATTGGATCCCGGGTAGCTCCTCACCTCTGCGATGTATATTTGGCAGCGTGCGGAAGGAACATTGAAAGCAAACTAAAGGATACCAGAATCAAGGCCATCTTCCGATATGTCGATGATTTTTTTATTTTGTGCAACACTGAAGTGAATGAAGAAGAGGATGGGTGCAAAGCAAAAGTTATACAGTGCTTCCAAGAATGTTGCCCCGAATTGGATTTCACGTATGAACTACCCGTTGAAAAATCCATCAGGTTCCTTGACCTGGTGCTTCAGTTTAAAGAAGGCCATGCGTGCTGGAGATATGAGCCGCGCTCGTGCCAAGGGTTTCTTCCATACAACTCGGGGCATTCGAAAATCATCAAAAGGAGTGTTGCCACAACTGCTCTTATTTCCACCTTAAAGAAATCATGTCACCATCAACTTGAACCAAGTTTTGAAACACAGATGAAGCGTCTACGTGCGTGGTTATCCGGAGTCCCTCCTGGTGACCGTCTCGGAAACCATTTGCCAGAAGTTGAAACGCGAGCATGCAGGGAATGAGGCTTCATCGCAAGCTACAAATCGAAGAAACGTAGCTGTCATACCCTACATTCATGGTCTCACACACAACCTAAAAAAGATTGCCGAGAGACATGATATTCGGGTTGTGTGCTCGGCACCAAACAAGGCCTACTCCATGTGCCGGAGGACTAATCGAAAAACAAATCAAGAGAAGAAGCTATGCACAATTGCTCACAGGACGCAATACACCCTGTGCCAAAGCGGCGTTGTGTACAACATACCGCTTTCCTATGGCAGGTGTTACATAGGGCAAACGGGGCGGTGTGTGAGCGATCGAGCTAGGGAGCACGCGGCTTCTGTTAAAAGAACATCGGCAGGACATCTTTCTGCACAATGCCGGTCCTGCAAGTGCTCTCCTAATTTTAACAACATCACCATTATAGGGCGGCACCGGAATGCATATGCACGTGAACTAATTGAAGCTCTGGCCATCGAAGACAGTGCTCAACTGTGCGTGAGCACCCCGTCTATCACAATCCACCCGAAAGAAAAACAATACTTGGGACGCGGCACGAGCCGCATAACACCCTGATCGGGGCCTCGCGCGGACATGGCGGATGGCTGTCATCGCTAGCTGTAGTAAAGGAAAAAAAAAAACAACAAGGAAGACGAAGTATTAAAAGCAGCAAGTTGATAGTCAGCGGTGTGCATGTATTTTCTCTCACGGTTTTTTGCTAATTTGTAATTGTTCAGCTGATCATATTCAAATTCACACATACAGCACAGCGCAGGAAATAACACTGACCTTGCCCAGGTCAGGCTGCATTAGTGATACAGGTCTGTAACATGCTAAGCTGTGTTTGAGTCAGCGCGGTTCCCGGTGTTGATTTAGCACTGCAATGTACGTGGAAACCGGCCCAGAATGTTGTTGACTGAGGTGGACGTGAGGGCATGAATGAAAAGTGATAATTAACAATCTAATTACCCCAAATACCCAACCAACTTTTTAAATATTGACCTTATAAAGCATGAATAGATGGATGGATGGATAGTAATGGCTATACCTTTGTAACGGGTGGCAACTTCCGCCACCTAGCCTAAAATGTCGTCACCCCCTTTTTTCTTAAGATTTGTATAAATCTGTTTTAACACAGCCCCCCCCCCCCCCCCCCCCCTTTGAAGTGTTTCCATTACTTATTTTTAGTTGTATTTTTATTCCTCCCTAGATGTTTTCCTCCAACCTTCCGATCTGCTCTTAGTTACCGCAATTCTTTCCCTATCCATTCGTCCATCCCTGTCTGCGAATCCCAGTGCTCCCTCCGAATCCGTAGTCATCCCCCCAAGAGGGAGGGACGAAGACACGTGCACCTTAAAATTGCATGTTCTATAGTTTCCCTTTCGCGTTTGCTTATGTCGCATAGAGTGTCTATTTCCTGGAATTTAGCCCTATATGTTTTCGTTCTTAGCACCCCCGTTTAGTTTCAAACAGCCAATAAGCTCCCCAATGAATTATCATACAACTGTTCCTTCTTTATTTCTTGTTTTTGTGCCCTGTATATTGTTAAAGTTAATTTTCCCTGCATTCTCTCTTCCCCCAATTTCCTCTCAGTTTCCTTTACTCCCTTTTCAACTGATATGTTCTGATTGGCCCCATCTCGTTGAATGTATTTAGATCTAAGAATGCGGCCTCGGTTTGTCCACTTGGTGTTTAGACTTTTCATATGTAGATACTCGCACACTTTGCCTGCCCACCGTGTATCCTCAATTTCAACTAGTCTTTGTTCAAATTTTACTTTGCTGATCGCTTCTCTACTCTCGAAAGATGCCTAACCCATATCCCCCTGTACTCCCTCATTTGGTGTAGTCCCATGTGCCCCCAATGTCAACCTACCTACACCCCTTTGCTGTATCTCTAAACCTGCCTGGATTTCTGACCTCATACACAATACTGCATTCCCAAATGACAGTCCTGGCACCATGACTCCCTTCCATACACCTCTAACGACTTCATATCTATTATAGTTCCAGAGCGATCTGTGTTTCATAATAGCTGAATCTTATTTCCCCTTCTTTCTTACAATATCTTCATGTCTTTTTAGATACTTTCGCCCCTAACTTAACCATCCTCCCAAATATTTGGACTTTTCTATGTTTTCTATCATTGTGTCCTCCTGTATTTCCAGGGGTTCCCCCTTCTTTGTCATTGAAAACAATTATTCCCGACTTGTTCCTACTGAAGTTTAGGCCTAAACTGTCCCCTTCCCTGCTGCAAATTCTGATCAGTTTGTGCCAGGGCCGTAACCAGGGGGGGGGGGGGGTTAGGGGGTTCTGACCCCCCCCCCCCCCCCCCCCCCGAAATTGTTTTCTGGGTACGGCCCTGGTCGGTGCACTGGAAGTCAGCCGATTTTAATCTCCACCTCTGCGAACGCGCAGTGGCGCCGGTCGGCTACCGGGTACCAAACCGGGACCGGTTCTCCGGTTTTCTGTAACTCTCCATTATATGCCACCGATGCACATGACTCATAGGCGAAAATAAGACAAGCGACACTTTCAAAATGGCCGCCGTTGTCCCCGAAAACCCCCCCGAAATTTTTTTCTGGGTACGGCCCTGGTTTGTGCATTGTCTCACGACTTTCTGCTACAAGTACAATGTCGTCTGCATACATTAACCCTGGCAATACTTGATTTACTTTGTGTCCTTCCTCCATGTAAGTCGGGTCAAAACCTAGGTTGCACTGCTCTAATCTTTTTTCCACCTCACTGAGGTATAAGTATATCATAAAGAGCAGCGGACACAATGGGCAACCCTGTCTATGTCTTCTTTTTATTGCTGTTGGTCTTGTAGTTTCGGCTTCCCATGTTATAACCACCCTATCCTATCCTCCCCCCCCCCCCCCATATCAACCCGTTCTAGAAACGTAACCATGGTTGCCCTAGCCCATATTCCTTCAGTTAGTCCCAGAGTTTTTCCTAATTCACACTGTCATATACCCTTTGATGTCCAAAAATGCTACCCATAATGGCCTTTGGCTTGTCATTGCCATCTCTATGCACCGAGTGATTACGAATAAGTTATCATCTAGTCGTCTATCCCTCCTGAAACCGTTTTTAAGCTACCACAGAATCTGCCTTCTCTCTGCCCATTCTTCCATTCTTCTTTTTACAATTTCCTATTAAAGCTCTGTTGCCCGTCATCCAGACATGTTAAGCAGCTATTAGAATTTGCACTAAATTCTGCAACGTTAGGCCGTCTACAGTGCCATATCGACACCAAGAGAGAAATTGCTATCGATGAAACACCTTGCATACTTACGTACACCCCTGCATTTCTGCTAGCACACAGCCCAGGTGCACAAATGAATAAGCCGCATGAGTAAAATAAACAAGGGAGCCAAAAAAAAACTAACTAGTCAGCAACAAGACCTGAATATGAGCTCCCAACTGCTGTTCCAGGGAGATATCAACTAGAGTCATTGAGAGCACGAGAATGAGAGAGCACCTTTATTTATTTATTTATTTAAAATACCCTCAAGGCCATTGGCATTACAGAGGGGGGTGGGGGTTACTGGCAGTAGTACACTTCGCAGCTCAATGTGAGCAGTATAGATTATTTATGGCAGTCCTAAATAAATGGTCAGGAACAATTGTTGCGATAGATGCGGGAAGGTGGTTCCAATCCACTGAAGTTTTCGGAATGAATGACTCTTGGAATGCATTAGTGTTGCATTTTAGAATGTCTATTTATACATATGATCAATGCGAGGTGAAATATAAGAAGGTTGATTCAGCAGTCGGTCGTGAAGTAATGAGTTAGTATGGTATATCTTATGAAAAAAACATAAGCGAGCTATTTTACGACGTAAATTGAGGTTAGGCAACAATAGGCTAGTTTTCATTGAGCTCACTCTTGCGGTGCGATGAAAGTTTTTAAGAATAAAACGAGCAGAGCGATTCTGAACTAATTCCAGGGCGTTAGTTAGTTTGGAATGACCAAGTACCAACCTCTGGCACACGCCCACTGCCTTCCGCCGTGCTTTTGCTGCGCGCATAAGCTCGACGTTTACAAGAGGCCAAAGTGTCGTCAGAAATAGAAAGCTCTCACAGAGGGGGGACAATTGAAGAATGTCACTGCCGTTCTCATACTATCAGTGGTCATAAAGGCTTCTTGGCAGCTGCAGCATGACTGAAGACAACCAGTCCAAAGAGATCCAGGGCTCTTGTTACGGAACATAGGAACTCAGAATCTAGCGTGCTTTATTCACAATACAGCCAATCATTACTATTAGAAATGAGTGTCGATTAAAATTTTAGCCCGGTTCATAGCGAACTCTTTATTTGATTAATCCTGTCTCATTCGTTTCCCTGGAAAAGATTTTTAAAAGGCAACATTTATATTTTTTTTTATATCTTGGCTTACAACGTAATTAATGATGCAGTATAAAATTTTGATTATGAATCAACCTCAATGTGTAGTTGAGACATGTTCTTAGACACTCGCACTAACAGATTATTACTTCATCTGCATGAGGCAAAGAGGTTCAATGATGTTCTCCGGCAAGAGCAACCTCCTTTAATTGTTCACAATAGTCTTTACTGGACTAAGTGGACACTTGCAAGGCGTTGAGCTATGTGTGTAACCTGCTGCACTTGTCAGGAGTTCCTAACCTTGCCCCTACACCTTACTTCAAGTTAAACTTCCACCTAAAGTTTGCCCTTCATACAGGTGCTCTTGTCCACGTCTGCGTGGTGAAAGTGTTGAATTTTTACTTTCTTATGGTTTGTCAAAAGTTTACCGACTAACCGGTCTCAAGATTTAATTGCGACTAAAGCAGTAATAGATTGCTTGGTAGGTTAATTGACCAATTGCCTGGCCCTAATTAACACCCATCGGTAAAACCATACCTGTGTTGTAAGGAAGCATACTTTGCTTCCTTACAACACAATGAGGACCACGTATTCTTAATAAAGCAAAGATGAACTCACATTGTCTTTGTTCTGCATGACAGCTGGCAGGATGTCTTTCACAGTCCTCTCAACGAGCACGCCCCCCACCATCCGGTAACATCGGCGGTCTCCGTCCACCTTCTGCAATGCCTCTGCCACGAGGCTGGAAACAGATCAGGCATGTTTAAAATTCAGCACTTGTAACAAGAAGTCGTCAAGTATCCAATGTTTGGAAAAGAAAAAAAAACACAAAAAAATACACGTTTTTCTAACTGCAAAAACAAGCTACCATATTTTCAGAACTATAGTTTACAAACTATTTATTTTAATTTTTACAAAAATACAAATAAATATAAAAATACATAGATGAGGCATGTTTTAAATTTGGGATGCTAGAACTGAACCAAGAGAGAGGTTCCTCAATCAAAGCAATTTTGAGAATTCCTTCAAAGAGGCTTCCTTCTTCACTAATCTTGAAAAAAAAAAGATTGCTCACAAAAACCCAAAATGAAGCAAAAATTTTTTTTTTTATGAGATTACGTTTAATCCATTAAGTGTCACTTTAAAAAAAAAAGCAACCTAAAATTGCTATATATTTTTATTGAGGAGTTTTAGTCCTTTAGTATAACCGATAAAATTTCAAGAGTTTATTATTAAAAAAAAAAGTGACGGCAAAAAAAAATACGCTAACTAAAACGAGTGCTGCCATCTATGATCAGTGCCGCAAACTGCTCGGACGAGCCTAGCTTGTCCGCGGTATTGAGGGCTACTGGAAAAACCACTGGATGAGCTGAGCTTGTCCATGGCATTTTGGACCGGAAAGCGGCCGACGAGGTCAGCTCGTTCAAGGCACTTAAAGGGTGAAAGAATTTTTTTAACTAAGCTTTTTGGCAAAAACTAGTTGCTTGACCACCCGAAAAAATCTGAGGCCGAATTCTCAAAGCGAACTTACATCGAAAAAAGTGTGTACGACATATTTGAGAGAAAATTCGTATTCTCGAAACAAAATTGTCATAACTTTTGTGCACATTACGACGGAATCCTACGACAGCTCCGGAGCTGTCTTGCGCACATTTTATGATCAAATCAACATGGCCGACAGCGTTGCTCAGTTACTTGGTCGCGCCGACCAACAGACATTTATTTTTCTACGTGCTCTTCTCGCGTGTCCCGACTTCAAGCAGCAAGAAAAAGGAAAAAGTACTTGAAACCGACCACCACGAACATGAACGCTGGATCCACAAACACCCGGGAAAAGCAGCAAAGGCAACGATCCCACCGACCAAGTGAGCTTGGCAGAGTATAGGCCTAGCAGGCACTCCGACCTGCTACGGCTCAGCGTTGCTCCGGCAATCCTTGGCCAAGACCGTCTGCCCACAACCGGCTGGCTTGCTGAATGGAATATGCCCGCGCGACCCTTGTGGACCCTCCCCGTATGAATAGTTTGATAACTGAACTAAATTTCAGAGGTCAACCGATTCCCCTTGTCATCTCAATCTCCTTGTTTTCCGAGGCAGCGGTGACGAACGCTGTCGTCGAAAAGAGACTTTCATTGATTCTATCTCCTTGTTTTGTGCGATATAGAGCTCAAATAAACGCCATATGGATTATCTTCGCAACACGGTATGTACACTTTGTTATTAGTATGCCATTTTTATTCATTTGCGTGGCTCTTGCTGGCACTCTCGTAGTTCAAATATATTGTTTTCAACGTCAACTCGCTCCTACATTTCCGAGGCCGCGAAAAATGCTGCGGCGATTTGTTACTATCTACGTCGCTTTGCAAACGACTGGCACGGGGCTTTTCCCAACGATGACAATTATGTTTACTTCGTAGCGATCGAATTCGCAGCAGTCAACAAAACGTTTACATCGTGTTAGCGTCGATATATCACTGCACGGACACAAACCCCAGAGAAGCAGTGGTGGAAAGGCTGCCTGTGTTTGTGAGAAACAGCTTGAACACTAAACATTAACACACAGACAGGACAGAACATACACAGAGCTGACCACGACCGGCTTGAGCTATCAACAAGTAGTTAGCCTCTGTTTGTTATTGACAATCCAAGTGCTCCGAACTATGCCGAGCTCTCTGATTGGTTGTTTGTGTTGCCGAAGACGCCGTCGCCATAGCAACAGCACCGGAAGTCGTCGTTTTTTCCGTAAGAAGTCGTAACCTTCCTCCTCTCACTTAAGAATGCGTTTGTGAATACCGTTCTTGCCTCATCTTATGATGATTGTAACTTTACAAACTTCGTAGCTAAGCTGTCGAAGGTAAGAGGACTATACCCTCTGTGCTGTTAGACGCACGAAAAAAATAAGATGAACAATAAAAATTGAAAGGCACATGATTAGGCACAGGCTAATAACTGTATCTCCATTTCACCCTCCAGTGGATCGCTGGAAGCAAAGAGGGAAGCAAAAAACACAAAAAGGGGGTCTGCTTCTTAGGCAATCTAAATTTCCCTATTATTTCTGGGCGCCCAGTGCTCGAGCGTTGACAAAGTTGCATTATGTGTCTGCAAGAGCAGTCGGCCATTGTAACGAGAAATAAGCAAGTATCCAGTGTTTGAGGTTGAAAAAAACCAAACGTCTTTCTAACTGCAAAAACAATCTACCATATTTTCAGGACTATACCTTACAGACTATACATGTATACAAGGTAATATTTTTATTCTTTGTGGACTATCTAAAAACACAATATACAATAATTTCTTTTGAAAACTACTCGTTTTCCCTTTGTCCAATTTTCAAGACCACAATGTTTCATGCTGGGAATTAAGCAGCAAAAAAATATGAGACTTTCTGTGTATTGCTTTCACCCTCAACGCCCCCGTCGCTGACACACAAGGTAACTGCGTTGAAACTGACATTGTGAATCAGGCTAGATCTTAATGGTATTAACGCCCACTGCCTGCAGTGGTACAATTATTACTACAAGTAAATATGTCCACTGTGGGGTGTGTAAAACACCAAGGCACGTCCAAATAAAGATGAGAGTTCACATTGAATTTAATTTTAATAAACAATACAAAGTTTAAAAACAGTAAGAACAATGAAAAGACAAATTTACATTCATATTGTTTTATTAGAAGTGTAATTTGTTAGGGAACTACCGATTTATAATTTTTTAGCAGGCATAGAGCATAGATGAAGAAAACCCCTAGCACGGACTATGCACCAAGTACAGACTATTTAAGAACACCTATTTTTTTATTTGCCAAAAGTTGCCCCTGCAGGCTATACATGGCATTCCAAGGTAATCTTAGACAAGTAATAGTGGAACTTCCTGTGGCCAAGATAACCTCCAGTTAACATACTTCTTGTGTATGTTTCAATGAGCAAGGATGAGCAGTGCATCTTTTAAGGGCACAGGGTAAGTCCTATACTCCCCATGCATTTGAGGCCATGTTGAGGAATATTTTTCTCGGTGACTATTAGGAGTATTCTTGTCATGTAAATATCATTTTGTTCGAAATATTGTGTTTTATCCACTGAACTAGAATTATTTGAACCAATCTAAAATAAGTCTTTTTTTATTTTTTTATTCTAGTACTGAAATTTTAGTTGTTTTCATCTATTAAAAACTTCGTAACTTAAAAACTGCTAGGTGCACATTTTTAATTTTAGTTCAGTATTTTTGAACACCCATGTATGTCGTAGGAATAAAAAATCAACCCTCCATAATGTCAGGTTAAGGAAAAAATGGTACCTATGTACTAAAAAACACTGTTTTGAGACAATTGAGTTTAAAGTAAAAAAACTGGTGAATAACGAATTTCTATTGGCACCAACAGCCTCAGAGTCATTTTTTCAATAGCCACCAGCTTGAAAGGCATTGCTAAAGCCATGTCTTCGCCTTTAGGCTTATCGCCTTGCTTGCCGGGCCTCTTTTGTGACCTGCCATGTCGCTTGGTCCGTAAAGTATATTAGAGTGTCAACTTCCCTCAGCCACTTGATGGCTTTCCAAACAGGGTTCCATCCACAAAACTTCAAAACATTGGCTTGTGCAATGCTGCCACCATTGAATCAAGGAACAGCATTCAATGGCGCCATTTTGTCGTTACGAAAACACAAACGCTTGAATGTACACACGGTACACACCTGGGAGAAACGTGCACAGCGTCTCGTGATTGTCTTGGTTGAAAAAAAGCTATGCAATAGTTGCGAAATAATTTTTTGAGATTATCTGTTACTGGACAAGCTTTTAGGTCTTGTGTTGATTTTGTTTTGATGGAGAATTCATCGATAAACAGGGAGTGTATCCCAAAAGGAGGCGTGGTTACCTGCTAATTGCTTTCGGAAGAAGTGATTTTCAGCCCGAAATATAGCTTTCTAAAAACACCGGGACAATGGAAAATGTGCAGAAAGAATTAAACTTTTCAAATTGCGAAAAAAACTAAAATCAATTTTTTTTTCAATTTTACTTTACCCTGTGTTCTTAAGAATTTCTCGGCGAAAAATCACAAACACAATTTAACTACACCCTTTTCAGTGTCTCCATTGAAAATGTTCATACATATAAATATCTTGGACTTCATTTCATGCCCAACCTTTCATGGAAACCACATATTAACCATGTCACAGCAAAGGCTAATCAAACTTCAGGCTTTCTAAGACATCACTTACACCTGGCAAAACGGGAAACAAAACTGATTGCATACACATCTCTTCTGCGTCCCAAGCTGGAATATGCATCTTTCATCTGGAACCCGCATCAGTCATATCTTATTGACAAGTTAGAAACCATTCAAAACCGAGCCACTCGATTCGTTCTCTGCAATTATACCCATACAAGTATAACACTAATACAACAAACTAATATACCCCTTTTTGCTGACCGACGTAAAATAACTCAACTAACTGCCTTTCATCACCTGTACTATCATTCACCCTCAAAGAAAGGAAAATATTGCCTAGCTGCTAACCACGTCTCGGCACTAGGGTGACCACCTTCCTGCTTGTGAAATGCGGGACACGCTGAGCTAGGGGGGGGAGGAGTAGTGTCATCACAACTGCGGCATCTAACAAGGATACATGAGAGGAAATGTATTACCACGCACACCATGAAACGTAGCTGAAAGCATATTATACACCTGCACACATACATTTTTATTTTAATGACAAGTAAGTTATTAAATGTGTCCAAGTTGAAAAAACCCAAATTGACTCCAACAGAGATTAATGTGTCAAAAGTAAAGAATAAACAGTAAACCTTTTCGTTTATTGTTTCCTGTCGATATACTTTTACCAACATACACTTACCCACATTTAGAGCCCCATGTTTCCATTAAAACTTAGATTTGGGTGAGTTGGTTCATACTGAATTAAAAGGTTAAGGGCACGAACAAAACGGGAACAATAAAGACAAAAAGACGACAAGACAGGCGCTAACTCTTCACTAAAAATCTTTCACATCAATCCTTTCGCACTGGCACAGATTGATATGAAAATAATTGCAATAATTTATGTTTCATATTTCGGAGAGCAATTTTCTCTTGCAGTGCATTTCAACCAGGGGAAGGGGCACAACGGCACATGCGCGTCATTCTCCTGCAAGAACGACGGTCGCTTCCCGCGATGCTAGGATAACGCACCATCGTAATTCACGCGATACACAGCGGACTCCACGATTCCCCGCGGACTCCACGATTCCCCGCGATTCCCCGCTGTTCGGCAGTGCCATGAGATAAATTGTGAATTTTACGACAGCGTGAAATGCGGGACATTTTGAACATTTTTGGTGTATCTTGCGGGACGCGGGACACAAGCCGTCAATGCGGGACAGTCCCGCGAGTCGCGGCACGGGTGGTCACCCTACTCGGCACGCAGAGACAACTCACAGAAAATTCAGCTTGCCACTCCTAGAACTAACACTTTCAAATTTTCTCCCCTGCAGTTATCTATATCGGACTGGAATTCCCTCCCCGACTACATCGTAACAGTAAAAGAGTCCATTAAATTTCGTTCCACAATTGCCACTCTTGACAATACGTAAAAAAAGAGCAGAAGGAGGAAGATTCCTAGCTCTAGTAGACCTGTATCTGTATTGTTGTTTTTGCCCCCCCCCCCCCTTGTGTAAAGCCCCTACCGGGCACTTATAAGGGTATATTAAATGAAATTAAATAAAATGAAAAAGATACCTCGAAAACTGGACATAAGGTACCTCGATGTGCGTTTCTGGAACATACGGTGCCGAGAAAAAGCACCGTTTCTTATTTTATTTGGCCTCCGCGGCAAAAGTTGCGTGGCCCTACCTAACATCCCAGCGGAAACTTGTGTGCATGGGAGACATTTAACGAAGTTAGATGCCCACAAATCAACCGAGAGATGTAATTGTTTCGTGTTTTTCGTGTACCAGAGCATGTGCAGGCACAACATCGCTTCGCCAACTGCGCGTTGTTGCCATGAGTGTTCCAGCTGGCCAAAGCTAAACTATACTACGCCTGTCAGACGTAGTGGAAAGAGGGTGTGAAGGATTGTGCCACTCGTGCTCGATTGTGCCCCGGAAAAAGTGAGCGGTGTGTTTTTGACGGAAAGTAAATATATTGTGATGGGGATAAAGCCGCCGCAGTGCGTACAATTGCGCCAGTGGCGTCACTAGGGGCAGCAGCACCTGGGGCAGCGGACCTTCACAATCCCCCCCCCCCCCCCCCCCCCCCCCCACCTAATTGTCGCCTGCCACGAACACCCCCCTCCCCGCCCCTCTTCGTGGTCCGCCGTGACACCCCTCGAAGCAAAGCACCCAAGGCGGTCCCCCCCCCCCCCAACTTGTGACGCCACTGAATTGCACCACTCATTCTCTGCGAAAAGAAGCAGAGTGTTTTCAATGATGATTTGAGATGTTGGGACTGTAACATCAACCTACCACAGCAATCCCGTGAATGATATTCACGTGGATACAGTTGCAGAAGCAGATGTCAAAAGGCTGTTTTAGATTCTAGAACACAGGCGATAAGGTAAGAAAACTAGCGTCATGCCCAACTTGTTACGATCACGCGGCACTCCTGGGGACATACCCTGTTTGCTCAAACTGTTCTGGTTGGGCACACACACGAGTGCTGTTGCGTTTGACGGCGTGGGCGAGCAATAAAGTCGAAAGGATGGTACCAGTGGTTTCATGCTACGGTATGTTTCACATCTAGCTTCAATCATGTCATGAACAGACGCTTTATTAGATGCTAAGATTGACTTTGAAATTGACGTTTCTGAAATTGACGTGGAACATAACCCCAGGTTTGGTTCCAAGTGGCCCTGTCAGCGGTAAACTAAGTCCACCGCTGACACAAACTCTCAAACTTTGTTTTCATCCTTTTTTTTTTTTTCTTTTTAAATCTATTTAAGGGTTTCTGCTGGAGCTTGTTTAGGACTACAACATAAACTGCCTGTTCACAAGCTTGCATGCACCCAAAAATTAATGTCAATAAAGATTCTGCTCGAAGTTAGAAAAAAAAGAGATGAACATTATTTTTTAAATTCTTTAATTATTTTATATGGTACCGAATCGGTCTGTGTCAGTGGTCTGTGCTACGAAAACCTAGATTCAGGCTAAAATATAAAATCAGATTTGAGCTAATAATAAATATTTCAAACAATCCTTTATTTGCATAAGAACTCAAGTGTAATTCGATCTATGAAGTTCCTTTGCTGTCCAGAAAAGTCGGATGTGTGCCTCTTTGATTTCAAAATTAAGCGATCCTTGTGCCGAGGGTGATACCGATGTGTGCGTGACAAGAAACTGTCCGCACTCGACAATCGCGGAGTCACAGGTCGTCGCATATTTTAATTAGCGAATATCAATCACAGAAAAATTGCCCAGTTAATTGCAAAACATTACAGCAGTTCAAGAAGCCAGTAGAAGCGGAAAACATAACAAGAGACTGATTTAACTGTGGAACACACAAAACATAGCGTCCTGCGCCATTCTGCAGAATGACGCCGGACAGGAGACATACGCAAAAAGACGTATGTGGCTCGTGCGAGGCTCGCTTCCATGTAAAGCAGCAGTTTCTTGTCTGCTCAGCAGGCTGCAATCGGTGTTTCCGCTGTAAGTGCTTGAACGTCGCCCATGAAGAGAACAACTTCTACATGAAGAATGGCACAAACGCTTTCAGGTGCTCGGGCTGCGCCCGAAGGAGCAGTGTGGCACCGAGGGACGACGCCGCTGCTGGTACCAGAGGGGTAGTTCCCGCTCCTGTGGCGTTTGTCGAACCACCAAATGTGACACTTGATGACGGCTCCGTTCCACCCGCTCTGCTACGCCTCATCAAAAGCCTATCAAGCAAACTGGATATAGTTACGACAGAGCTCAAGTGCCTTAGGGCGGACAGCAACAGCCTTCGCTACGAAGTGCTTTATCTCCGTAAAAGTGACCATGAACGAATGCTGCTTCCACCTTCTTCATCAACCATGTACGCATCCGTCGCAGCACTGCCGCCTGCTGCGCCAACGTCAATGTTGAGATCTTGAGCTGCAAATTCGCTTCCCAATCCAGTTCCAGGGACGACTCTGGGTGGGCTGGGCTTGGAGTCGAGTTCCTCGAAGGGTGCGAGAGCTGCGGGTGGGGAGGACGCTGTGGACGACGGCTACACGATGGTAAGGCCCCAACGGCAAACCAAGCCATCAGCTGGAACGGCTAAACCGAGTAAGGTGACCGCTGTCCCTCGGAAGAATCGTCGTTTAGAACTTTTTGTATCAAGGGTAGATCCAGATACGAGTGTGGAAATGTTTTTGCACTTATTGAGCCTTTTGTAGTGGGAAGGCAGGTCTTGTGTTGAAAAATGTTTACATGATTTGACACATACTCTTCCTTCCACATCCCGGGTGACGAGTCAGTTTTCGATGCAATTAACAAATTCAAGGTGTGGCCTCAAGGTAGCATTTTCCATCAATTCTTTGGTTGACTGGACAAGTCACGTGTTCACACTGATGACAGAGTAGAAACCGTTCATATTGAACAAACTTAGTGTTTTTTATCAAAATGCATGAAGCCGGAGGACTAAGGCCGACGAGCTTTTGTACAATTTAACTAATTCAAGTCATGATATTATATGTATCCCCGAAACCTGGCATTCAAATGGGCACATCCATCTGAAGCAAAGGGCATAGCAGGGAGGGAGGGAGGGAGGGGGAGGGGTTCAAAATGCCTGTGTATATGATACAGTCGGCTGGATTTGGAGATACGGGGTAAGCTGAAGCCCAATAACCCTCCCCTCCCCCTCACCCCCCTTTCCCCCTGCTACGCCCCTGCTTCAGATGAATGTGCCGATCGGAATTCTGGTACTCGGTGATTCCCCTCGTACTACATTCAGCGAGACTGAGCATTCAACTATCAATGGCTTACTTTCTAGGTGAGAAAAGCGAAGTTCTATTTTCTCCAAAAACACCCGGTACACTTTTTCCGTGTAGGGCACAGAAGATACCGGACAGATGACTGAAACGTCGTAGACTCCGCAAGTTTGCCTCGCCCGACGCCCACACATCAGATAAAAGTAGTTACCATTCATGTTTCTAGTGTCTCACAGAAAGCACAAAAATAAGCCATGTGCCATTCAGCCAGTGGGTGTTACGGACACTCACTAAAATTTTATTTGTGTTAATTAACTACACCGCGAATTCGACACCCCGGCCCAAACGCGCCTGACAACACGTCTCAACGTCTGCCCACGCCTGAAGCTATGTCCTAGCCGCGAAATTATCGGATATTGCTCCGAGAATATGTGCGGATCACAAGATGTCCTGATATTTATTTATGAAAACGAAAAAGGGAAGGCTTTGCGACGGTAGGACCAAGCAAATGACGCGAGACCACCACACGCTTTTGTCAGACGCACGCCGCTATTACTTGACCGGGCGTCGGACCAAGGGAAACTTACTTGTGCTCGTTGAGATCCATCTCGAGCTCGACCAGCTTGGCTGTTAAGGAACGCTGTTCTTGTCGCAATTGATTAAAACCATCTACGATGCTCTGTTCCTGAGACTGACGCTTCATTTCGTCTTTTTTGGAAGCTTTCTTGTCGCCTTCGGCCGCCATTTCGGAGAGGTGAGACCCGCAGTGAAGTTTTTCTTTGTGTTGTTTGTGGCATTTTTAACGTGCTATTAAAGACATGCAAATAATATTAAATAACGCTTTAAATAATGGTTAGTAATGTTTTAACTTTAAAAAAACGTTTTAATGTAATAAATTAGGTTAATTTTATTTTTGCCTTTTTTTTCTAAGCTGCGAGTCTGTTTCGCTGAGTCTTCGATAATATTTGATAGATGGCGCCACTTACCAACTCTTAAACTATCGCCGACGCGTAAAGAGCGCGCGGTTGTTTCGGTTTCCCAACCTATGCCGAAACAACCTCTCCCAGCTATTTCTCTGCTTTTGAATGATTTATGCACTAACTAAAAGAGGCGAAAGAAAGAAGGAGACTGGAGTCAAAGTTGAGTAAATTTCTTTTTCGATGGCAATGCCGCAGCTCTGACTGGTAGCCCCCAGAGCCCCTCGATGTAAAGTAAATTGTTGTTAGTGTGCCTCATTAGGCGGCATGGTGTCTCAGCTGTAGATGAGAAATTTAGCCAGTGCAGTGCAACCACTACCCTGGGATCTTTAGCGTGCACGAAGTAGTTTTACGTGATCTTACGCCGGTACGATGCTCATCTAGATCGAAGCGGGCAGGGATGGGGATCGAACCGAGGATCCTGGGTTCTCCAGCGCGAGCTTTCCCTGTATGTACGCTGTACAGTGCGCCTCAAACTTAACGCCGCCACGAGATGGTTCGGTTTCTTCACTTTTTGAGCTATTCCTGAAAATAGCAGTCAAAATGGTTGGTGAAGAATTGTGTCCCCGTTGAAAACTTAACCAGGGGAAGGTATTCCAGCAGCTGCAGCGATCAATTCATGTTTGGGTAGCATGCAATAAAATTGAATATATCAATATTTGCGAAACCGAGTGGCTGCGTTAAGTTTGAGGGGCACTGTACATACACGTACTGTACAGCGTGGCACCCAGCTGAACGTGTACGTAGAATTCCTATTTCACTGCAGTAGTGGCCCGCTGTGGCTGAGATGCAAAACCCAGTACTAAAGCCTCGTTGTTACGCATCAGTGGAGTCCGTACAGACGCGAGCAGTGGCATATTGGATGTGTTTGGGAGACGAGGAAGGTTTTGTTTGTAAATCCTGCCATTACACACACACACACACAGACACAAAAAAAAAGCTAGTGCCAGATTTTTTTTATTTTTATTTTGGATTGACAAAAACAACAACACCCCCTACAAGGAAGGGCACAGGACCCAGAATAGAGCCACGAGGGACACTATACTTACTTTCCAAAGGATTAGAGTTCCCTATTATTTTTTCACGCAATCAAATCGGTTTTTCAAGAGTGATCTTATAAGCTTCAACGCGATACCACGTATCCCACAGTATTCTAATTCATGAAGCAAATTAAAAAAATAACCCCAACCTAAATACGAGTTGTTTTTCACCTAGGATTCTATGCAAATTCTTTTTTTAACAGCGATAATCCACTGCACACGCTCTCTAGAAAGAAGAAAAAAGACAAAAAAAAAAAAAGAAAAGAAAAAGGAACAGATAACAAAATGCCATTGTAGCACTGCCTATGCCAAGAGCTCGTGCCGAAAGACGCACTTTTGCACGCTTAAGAACAAAAAAAAAAAAAAAAAGAAAGAGCAAGGGCTTTTGGAAACAAAATGTAACTAAGCAAAATACGTTCGGAACAAAACAGGGGGCTGTAGGATTCAGAGCCTACCTCTCAAACCCTGTGAGGCGGAGCTCAGTAAAAGACATCCGACACCGACGGCTGCTCGTGAAGAACTCCCCTTTACTTCTTCTAAAGAACACGCACGCCCCTCTACACTAAGAGGGCGCCACTAGCTGGACAAATAGCGACCACTACATCTCCCCTTCTTAAGCCTAGTTCACATGCAGCGGTTTTGGCCCTAGAGCGGCGCGATTTCTGCCGTCGCGGCGCTCTGGCCAGCACCAGCAATCCTGCGGCACGAGCGCCGCGACGGCAGAAATCGCGCCGCTTTAGGGCCAAAGTCGCTGCATGTGAAACAGGCTTTAGAGGTTCTTGCGGCGAAACGCGCCCACTTATTGTTCACAATAACCCCATCAACTGCAACGTTTTCAAACTGTCCGCCGTTACAAGTCTAAACGCCTGGGGCGGGTCACGGCTCGTCCGCTGCGAGTCCGATAGGGACTTGTCGACACAGGCGGCCCTCTTGGGTCACTGCTAATGTTCTGCTGAGCCGCTATTGGGCTTGGCGGCACACCGTCAGCTGCAGGTGGCTCAACCGGCGGCCTTGGGATTGCAAAAGGAACCAGTCCCCTGCGGTTGCGCTGAAGGACCGCTCCGCTGTGGTCAGCTTCCACCAGATAGCTGCGGGGACGCTGTCCTGGGCTGAGCACCGTGGCCGGACACTGTTCCGACTGTACCCACACTCTTTCTGCAGGACGAAGAGGAGGCAGCTCGCGGGCAGCATGCCGCTGGTTGAAGGCCTGAGCTTGTTTCCGTTTATACAACTCATTCCTCCTTGCCACGCGAGCGGGCGATGGTGGCCGCGGAAGACTTTCATCTTGAGTCCTAGGAAGCCGTGTCCTCAACCGACGCCCGAACAGAAGTTGTGCGGGGCTGTCTCCAGAAACACCGGGGGTGTCTCGGTAGCTCAACAGTGCCAAGTATGGATCCTCAGCTTTCGTTAAGAGTTCCTTGATGGTGCGGACAGCTCGCTCCGCTTCGCCGTTAGATTGCGGGAATCTGGGGCTACTTGTTTGGTGCTGGAAGCCGTAATGTTTTGCAAATTTCGCAAAATCCCCCGATGCAAACTGCGGGCCGTTATCCGTTCTTACAGATCGCGGGATACCAGGCCGAGCGAAGGCTGACTTCATTGCCGCGATCGTAGCTCCACTCGAGGTGCTGCTTAACGTCAAGACTTCCGGGTACCTCGAGTGATAGTCCACAATAACGATGAAGTCCTGCTTCTTCCAATGAAACAGGTCGGCACCGACGACGTCCCATGGGCGAGTAGGAAAGCTGGACGATCTGAAAGGTTCTGCCGGCTGCACTCTTGTCTTGGCACATTGCTCACAGCCGCTCACCAGGGATGTAATCTGTGCATTGATGCCTGGCCACCAGACAGAGTCACGAGCACGAGCCTTGCACTTGACAACTCCTTGGTGACCTTCATGTATGAGCCTCAGTATTGCCTGTCTTAAGTCGGCCGGTATGAGGAGCCTCGGGCCCTTGAGGAGAATTCCTTTGCACAGCGACAGCTCGCCTCGGACAGACCAATACTTGGACAAATTGACGGGCAGCTTGTGCTTCGTCGGCCATCCAACCTCGCAATAGCGTTTGAGTGCACAGCACTCTCCGTCAGACTGTTGCGCAGCTTGGACTTCCTCGGGGAGGAGTGGAAGGTCAACAGACGTGCCTTCCAGTGCTGCAATTGCAAATGTGTCAAGGGAGTCCTTGCCCTTGTCTTCAGACCCCATTCTCTGGGGAGCTCTGGAGAGTGTTGTCCGCTGTTGCCAGTAGTTTTCCCGGCACATACAGCATGCGAAATTGGTACTGCACCAGCTTTAAACGAAGGCGTTGGATGTGAGGAGGCAACATGTCTAACTCCATCTTGCCGAAGAGAGATACCAGGTCGGTCTCCACACTGAGCTGCAAACCACGTACGAACTCGTCAAAACGTCGTACAGCCCACACCGTTGCCAGAGCCTCCTTCTCTGTTTGGCTATAGCGCATCTCTGTCGGGGTCATGGCCCTAGATGCGAAGGCCACCGCCCTCCTTTCTCCCGAAGGTTGGTCTTGAAGGAGTACGGCACCGATACCGAAGGAGCTGGCATCTGCCGAAACTGTTGTGGGGTACACTGGGTTGTACTTGGCGAGACAGCAGTCTGAACTCAAGAGGTTCTTCACCCGTAGGAATGCAGCCGCCTGCTCAGGACCCCAGGCCCATACGTCGCTCTTCGACAAAAGTGCTCGGAGAGGAGCGGTGACTTCGGAGATGTGCGGCACAAAACGCGCAACATGGTTTACCATGCCAAGTAGCCTTCGGACCCCTGCAACATCCTCAGGCCTTTCCATCGCCTGGACAGCCTGAATCTTGCTAGCATCCGGCTTCACACCTTCTGCTGATACGACGACTCCAAGGAAGCTGACTTCGGACACTCCGAACACGCACTTGTCTTTGTTGAGAGTGATGCCAGCCTTCGATAGTTGAATATTTGAATACATCAAGGTATCTTTATAATACCTATTAAATGAGGGGTAACAGTTAAAAGGGTGTAGAGAAAACAATAGCGCCAGCAGAGGGTGTCAAACACGCGACCTGCGACGGCAGGCAAAAACACAAGTTTCTGCCGGGATACGGCCCATTCGTCACATGTCGATTCGTCATAGGGTAACTGGTAACAGGCCCGTTCGTCACAGCGGAACATTGGTCATAGGGTGATTCGTCACGCTGGCAGTTCGTCACACAATGACTTCAAGATTGTTAAACGTTTTTTTTTTTCTATCTTGTTTTCTTAGGAAAGTTACGAAAGCGGGCCACTTAATTAAATCCGTACAAGGCCAGTGAGGTTGACTACGGGAAACAAAAGCATGTCCCAATGACCCCAAGTTAAGGCAGCATGCAGCCTTTAGCCTGCATGTTGTCTTATAGGGGTCACCTTTTTTACAAAAGAACTTCGAGAACATAAAATTCACAATAGAAAAAAAGCCCACCAAACCTGATTCTTTTTTTTTTTTTGTGGCCCGTTTCAGGGCTTATTATGCCGATTGCCCTCCGATTATAAATATATCAATCTCGATTTCTAAATGGAGGTAGTTACTACTAAGAGAGGTAGCGATATGCTTCTTCACGAAGGACATTCCTACACTTCCATTAAGGTTTACGAAACTACGTTGTATTGGGCCTGCCGGCGAAGAGGAGTTTGTAAAACTAAAATAGTCACCGATCACGCCAAGTCTCGTGTAATCTCTTATTCAGGAGAGCATACGCATGCATTTGACAAGACCAAGATAAACGTGCTTGGGTTCGTCATTAGATGGAGCCTGGAGGAAAAAACTGGTATGTACCAAAATCTGTTCCTCCTTTTATATTCCCAAAACAAGGTCACTAATGTCCTTTATTCCAGTGGAAGGCCGTCTAGCACCACACCAAATAGTTCTGGCTGCGGTTGCCTGTGTCAGTGACGACACTGCTTTGCAGATTCCCGCACCGCAAACACTTCGGCGCACCATCCGCAAGCAAAGGCAGCGGGCGAATTTCGAGTACAGCGCATCATCTTGCAGAGCCGACATACGATCGAATGCCCACAGAGTTCAAAGTAAAGTGTATTGCAGCACAAAATCACAGTGCGCGACATATTATGATAATAATGACTGTTTTACCTGCATGCAGACCACAGCCAAAGGAAACTCCTTTCTCCTCCACGATATTGGAGAGGGCGACGGCGAGAGAATGCTGATCTTTGCAACCGAGCGCAACTTGAGCTGTCTGGCTTAAGGGGTGTCCAAACAGGACACTACACAACGCACGACTCCGACAAATCGTGAAAATTGAAGCGGACACGCCCGCTTCGCGCCCGCTTCAATTTTCACGATTTGTCGGAGTCGTGCGTTTTGTAGTGTCCTGTTTGGACACCCCTTCAGGCGACTACGTGGTTCGCGGACGGGACCTTTAACGTGACCCCGGCACAGTTCTACTAACTGTACACGGAGCATGCCACAGTCAACGGCGTGGTAAAGCCAATGGTTTACGGCTTGCTGCCCAACAAATCTGAAGCTACCTACAAAAAGTGAGCATTCAAGAGCTCTGATAAACGTATAAAACGAAACGCTCGGTGGTCCTATTATTGGATATGTGTTCAAACACTTCAAATTATGTTCGCTCTTTTTAAGGTTTTTCGACGTCGTTATGAATCACATGGGGGCCAACTGCCTTCAGGTGGCTTACACGGGCTACAAGATAGCGGCCATCAACAATACAGGGATGCTTTTTTCACTTATCCCAGTCGGTGTCTAGGAAGGTGTGCTCCAGTGGTCACCAGAGTCGCTACAATTCAGATGACGAGTTTGCTGTTCTGGTATGCGGCATTTTGTTTATATGTCTTATTTTTGTCTTCAGGTAAGCAAATTGGTTACTTTATTTCTTGTTGATTTTCAAATGGGAATGCATCCAGCATTGGCCTTCTTGCCAATCGCCGACATTCCCGAGGCCTTCAAGGTACTTCTCCAGGTTTTCCCCACCGATACCTCACTCGTGGCGGACTACTTCGAGGACGTGTATATCGGGAGACCCAGTCGAAACGGCTTGTCGTCGGCCACCTCCCCTCCTCTGGTTTGGTCAGTCAGAGAATCAACACAAGCAGAAAGGCCAACAAGGACGAACAGCAGCATCGAAGCGCGGCTCCGGGGACTGCACGTAAGAACTGACCTAATCCTCTGAGAACTTGGACGTTTTTTGTAGTACATTTTTGCATTTGTGGCTCAAAATTTCAGTACGGTGCCCACTCAAAAAGCTTTCTCCAGGAGTGTGTGTGTTCTTTTTTCTTTTTATCCTTAACAGAGACGAAGCTGGCTCAAGTAGCGGGCGGCACGACATCTTCGAGGGTGTCCAAGAAGCACGAAGACAGCAACCGGCGTCTTCAAATCATTGTGAGCCGCTACAATGGTCGCAATCGTCGAGAAACCCTGAGGCTGGCAGCTCAGAATATCACTTTTTAATTTTTTATTTTATTTCGCACAATAAATCTGTTGTTTTCTAGGTACAACAATGACTTGTTTGGATGTTCCCTCTCTTTAGTAAAATTAAATATACGTACCATACTAATCTTTATTGCTTGCTCAGCCAGGTGAATATATGTTGGGCAAATTCAAATACCCGGTTCGCACAGTGACAAACGTTCCTAGGGACAAATTCCCCTATGACGAATATTCCGCTGTGACGAACGGGCCTATTACCAGTTGGCCTATGACGAATGCGCACATCACAAACGGGCCTACACCCGTTTCTGCCACTGCGGCTTCTACGCTTCGTAACTGAAGAAAAAAAAATCTGGGAAACATCCGGTTTGTGCCCTCCTTCATTTGAGAAATGCCCCCAAAACATATATTTTTTTCGTGAAAATTAAAAGTCATACTTTTTTAGTCTGCCCGGCTTGAGATGAAAACTCCCATATCGGGCAGGCTGAAAGGGTCCAGTTTTTAATTTTCACGAAAAAAATATATGTTTTAGGGGCTTTTCTCAATTGAATGAAAGCGTAAAACCGCATGTTCCCCAGATTTTTTGTTCTCGAGTTACGAAGCGTAGAAGCCGCAGTGGCAGAAACTAGTGTTTTTGCCTCCCGTCGCAGGTCACGTGTTTGACACCCTCTGCTGGCGCTAGTGTTTTGTCTACACCATTTTAACTTTTCCTCCTCGTTTAATAAGTACTATAGAAATATCTTCATGTGTTCAAATATCTCTAAAAGTTTGATTGTTTTCTAAAGAAAATGTCAAACTCGTCACTCAGGTCGATTTTTGGTCCACTTTGACAGGTTATTACTTTGTCTTCACTTAAAATTTTATTTCTTGGGCTCTATAGAAAGCCCTAAGCATGCGTAGTATAGATATAGTAATATTATTTTGATCTGCTGAGTAGCCGCTCCGCTACCTTCACGTAAACGTTGTGAAAAATAACAAATGTTCACACATTTGACGCGATTGCGGCTCAAATAAAGGACATACAACCAAAATATTACATTTCTAGACTGTTTTTTCTTGTAGTCAACTAAAATGTCTAAAGGAATTTAAAAAAATAAAAATTTACAAAAATGGGGTTTTTGAGAAAATCGACTCTAAACTTTCAACATTTGTTATTTCTTACAACGTTTACGTGAAGGTAGCGGAACGGCTAGTCGACAGATTATAATGATATTAATATATCTATAATGGGCTTGCTTTGGACTTTCTGTAGAGCCAAAGAGAGAAAATGTACCTTAAGTACAGACAAAGTAATGACCTGTCAAAGTTGACCAAAAATCGACCGGAGTGACGAGTTTTACACGTATTTTAGAAAACAATCAAATTCCTAAAAATATTTGAATACGTCAAGGTATCTTTATAATACCTATTAAATGAGGCGAAAAAGTTAAAACGGTGTAGAAAAAACAGTAGCACCAGCAGAGGGTGTCAAACAAGCGACCTGCGACGGCAGGCAAAAACACTAGTTTCTGCCACTGCGGCTTCTACGGCTCGTAACTCGAGAACAAAAAATCTGGGGAACATGCAGTTTGCGCCCTCCTTCATTTGAGAAATGCCGCCAAAACATATATATTTTTTTTTGTGAAAATTAAGAATTGGATTCTTTTAGCCTGCCCGATTTGAGATGAAAACACCCATATATATATAGCTTGAAGATAAAGTAAGTAGGCAGGCCAGCTGGTTGATGTTACACATTTTTGAAAACCGGAGACGACGGACGAAGAAGGGGACAGCACACAAAACGTCTCCAACGCAGCTACTAAATTTTATTTGAACAGTCGTTTATATATAGGGTGTGTACTTTCCGGTGTTTATTTGTGAGAAAAATCGGCGGATGTTTTTCGGTGTTTATTTATTTTCGAAACACCGGTGTATTTCGGTGGAACGTCTCACAACGAGGCTAAAATCGGTGATTATCGGTGGAAAAATATGCGATTCATCACAAACAGAGAATTCCAATTTTATTCACATATTTCGTACACTTGTTCTCGAGGAAGCATCTATTTCTCACACTTGGTTATTATAGTAGATGCAAGCATACTTCGAGAGGCTTGCATCGGTCATGGCAGCACGTTCCTTGCGGTTCACAACCCGCAATTTTGAAAACGCTCGCTCCACATTTGCGCTGGACACAGGAAATCCTAAAATGTCCAGCGAGGCTTGGGACAGTAGTGGCCAGTCAGGTAAATGAAGGTTCCAAAATAACACTGGATCAACGGTGCTAGTCACAGCATACTGGCGGTAACAAAGAAACTCTGATTCTAGGTCACCCAGCTTGCGCTCGTCTCGGAGGACCAGTCGATAAATGCTCTCATAAGGCACGAATCCCTCTGGCAGCTCTACTTTTATGCACGGATTAACAATTTGCACGCGGAACCAGAACGACGATTCATCCATGAAATCTAAGTCATCAGAGATGTTTCGGGAAACAGTCCTAAACCACTTGCTTTGAATCATCTGATAGTAGGCAGAGAAGGAATCAACAAGCTTTAACCTTAGAGCCTCCTCAGTCATGTTCAAAAGTAGGTCAACACTGCCATAGCTTTCTGTTGGCATGCTATTCCATCTTTTCAACAAAGCTGCAAGTTTTACCCCGAGAAGAGAATACACCTCGTGCACCAAGGTTTTCTCGGACTCAAGAACCTTCATGATAGCGAGTAACGAACTCGATGTCTCGTGAATGAAAGTCATCTTAATGAGAAGTTCCTGTGAAGACTCGGGATCTGAGACAAGCACTCTGAGTTTCCTGCACTTCTCGCCAACTGCATCACTACTTTTCAGAAAGGACAAAATTGGGCGCCAGTAATGCAACACATCAGCGAGTGCCTCGTAAAAAGAAAACCACCGTGAGGGGCTCACAGTGGAGAGGCACTTCGGCTCAAGATTTATGGAGTGACAAAGCACGTTGAACTTACGCCGTATCTCTCGCGAACTTTTCAGGAGGGCAGGGAAGTGGATGACAAAGTCCTGAACAACCCCGAACTCAACCAGTTTCATGCCTTCGTTGAGAGTGACGTTGAGAAGATGACAAGGGTCCTTAAAGTGCAGTGCTATAAAGTCAGGTTGAGAGAGCTGAAGGTCTCTGTGCAGCTTATGCATATACGATGCCGAGTCTGAGGAAAGGGCGCACACATCGCGAAAACTCTTCCCAAGCTTCCCCAGAACTTCTTGAACGAGCACCCCAACGGCAACGGCGTTGCACTGCTGGAGCACTTGGAGATCTGCCATAAAAGTCTTTCGTTGGAGAAGCTCGAAATCAAAGAATGTTACGAGCACGGCAACCGCTGGTCGGCCACGGAGTTCTGGTGTCTCGTCGACTGTGAGAGAAATAGGACGATTCTTGCACTGTTCCTGAACCTTAGACAAATCCCTTGCGAATACGTCGGGTAAGTACTTGCGGTACATCATGGCAGCAGACGGCATTGTACGGGCTGCGGGGCACATATCTCGGAAGAGTTCTCCAAGGGGTCCATCAGTCTTCTTGAGAGAGATGCCAGCCTTGCAGAGAGCTCTGCAGAATTTGTGCGCCACGTCGTCGGCATCATCTTTCTTCCTTGAGACGCGTGTGATGCATTCCTCCAAAGAGCTTTGGTGGGGTACCAGAGCACTCCCGGCTGAAACGAGAAAAAATTACAATTTATGGAAACGTTTCAAGACACGATATGCTCTCATAAAAGTGAGACATTGCGGTAGTTTTTCTCATTGCAAACGAAATGAGAACACGGGAAAAAATTACTTACATGGATCAAGACGTGGTTTCTTGAGCTGGACGTGACGCTTGGATGTTATGTGCTCGGTGATCCTTGTAGCCCCTTTTCCATCTTTGAGGCTTACCGTGATTCTGCAGTACTTGCAGACCATGGACAAAGGGTCCGTACACGTGTCGAAATCTGGATACTCCTTAGCGTAGTCATCCGGAGCTTTCCGCTTGCGTCCCATCCTGATGGCCTTCTACTCCGCGTGACGACGATGATTGAAGTGTTCGACGAAGGGAAGCAAGTCTCACGTTGGGATAACCCGCAGACGCGGGACGGACGCGCCTTCTCAAACACGACTGTAAATTTTTTTACAAAACGGTCCTTTTATGTACAGCGAAAAACCCCCAAGCCAACAAAACCCTTTTTCCGTTTCTCCAAAAGCCCTTTGAAACTAACCAGATAACAATGAACGCATTTCAGTTCTCAAAGGTCAGTAGCCCTGTACGACACGGATGTTGGCAGTGTCTTCCAGGAACCACAGCAACCTCTGAATACATGCTTGCACCGACATCACTTAGCCAGACACAATGGGGAAAGGGCACGTGAAAGCGTACCCTCCACTGCGTTAATTTTTCCACAAAAGGGGGCCATGGGAGGCACAATGGGGGAAAGGCATCTGAGTGCTTAGCTTCGACTGCGTTAACTTGACGCTTTTGACCCCCACAAAGGAGGGCGGACTGACGCCACAGGATCCACGAGATAAATAACACGTTGGACGAACCTCTACGTGGAAAGGATTTCGCTAGGTCGGAAACATGCAACGACCGGTGTTTTTCGGTTTTAACCTGGGCGAAAATATCCAACCACCGGTGTTTTTCGGTTTTAACCGATTTTGTATTTTCGTCACCGACGGATGTTTATCGGTGTTTTTCGGTTAAAACCGGAAAATACACACCCTATTTATATAGCATCTCTCCCACACGTCTTCCGGAACTTCCCACGTCACAGCAACTTTTAGCCAGGGTACATCTCGTCTTGACCCTTTTTTTTTCTCTCTCTCTCACTCTCTCTTATCACCTCACTTAGTTGGTACAAAGCATTGCAATACAAGCCCCATCATCACACCCGCTAAAGTCGGACCCAAGGAACCACACCTTCACACCCCACGTAACCTAACTGACAAAAAAAAAAAAAAAAGACAACAACACAAAACTTTTTGGGTCGCTTCGTCTAGTCTGATAACAATTCAAATCTCCGCACTCCCTTCATTGTCGCAACCCCCCAAGGTCGGACCCAACGCACACACCTTCACACAAGCTGCAAGGCCAAACTCGCATCTTGTATCACGAACAAGCATGCCGCATTAAAACATACAAAAAAAAATTACAGCAGCAAAAATATTCGGGTCGCTTCGTCTAATGCGATTGACGGCTGACTGATACAATTTCCTACAGTCGCGATTCTAATTGTCTCTTTCAAAACTTTTTTGCGCAATCTTTTTCTTTGCTCAAAACAACAGTAGACTCCCACTCCGGCAGACAATTATTGCACTCCTGTACGTGTTTAGCAATCTCAGAGTTTGAAGACCCGATCCTAACTGCCCTCATGTGTTCAAGCAGTCTCTCATTCAAGCACCTTTTTGTCTGCCCCACGTAGGTGAAACCGCAGGCCATTGGAATATCGTACACTACACCAACCTGGCAATCAACGGCAGCTTCTCTGTGCCGTTTCTGACAACCTCGCGCCCCTCCCACGAACGGCGTAAGCCTGTTCAACTTAAAGTCGGGAGAGAAGACCACCTTTATCTTGAATCTCCCAGCAACCGCCAACAAGTTGTGCGAAAACTTATGGAAAAAAGGAATGCACACTACCCTCTCTGGTTTCTCAATTTCTTTCCTCACTTCTCCTCTGAGTCTCACCACACACTTCCTTGCGACACCCTCCACAAGGCTACTCTTATACCCTGCCTCCTTAATGCGTTCTAATTGTCTTATAACAGCTTTATGTACTTTGTGCCGACAAGATTTTTTCAAAGCGTTGTCTAGCAGAGACATGACCACCCCTCTTTTAACCAATTTTGAATAGCAACTTTTGTAGGGCAACAAAGGTTTTGCCGCTACTTTTCCATATTCCCAGCACAACCCGTCCACCGTGTCCAACCTAAGATCTAAAAACTGCAGCTCACCTTCAACAGGCTCCTCAGTGCTAAAGGACAACTCAGGCGCTGCTTGTACTATGAAATCTTTGATCTCAGGCAGTGCTCCCTTCTCAACCGAACATATCAAAATATCATCAACGTATCTCCTGATCAACACTGACCCTGTTGAAAATGATTGTACGATTTGTCCCAAGGCCGAATCCAAAGAAGCCAAATAAATCTCGGACAAAGCCGGTGCCAACGATGAACCTATACAGACCCCTTTCTTTTGAGCGTATTTGCCCCCCTCAAATTCTACAGCTGTGGAGTTTAGATATAATTCCGTTAAGTTAAGAAAACTTCCTACGTCTATCCCGGACTGTGACTGGAACCGAACTAAGTTTTCCTCCAACAAGTCCCTTAATCTCGAGAGAAGCAAAGGTTGATGGAGGGAGTAATACAAGTCTTTAATGTCTAGTGACATGACTTCGCACTTCTGCTGGTGGAAAGGCGCCAAACAGCTCACAAGCTCTTCCGACTTTCTGAGACCAACAGGACTGTTCAACTCGATTGTCGACAGACAACCTTGGAGAAAAGTCGACACAACCTTTTGCCAAGTTCCATTCTCGTTGACAACTACCCTAAGCGGCAACATAGGCTTGTGGTCTTTTAGAAAAAAATTGATAGAAGACGAGTCCTTTGTGACCTCTCCAACCTTTTTCGCCACTTTCTCCATCTCACACTCATTCAGAATTGCCAGCACATTCATTTTTATCTGTCTGAGGTTAACCTTGACAGGCTGGAACAACCCCGCAATCGCTGCTCTTGATTTCTGTCGAAACTCGGGCTCTGGCAAAATCGCAAACTTCCCGGTTTTGTCAGTCTGTAGCACTGAAAGTTTACCCACTTGTAACTCTTTCTTAAGCTCCTTAACAGCTTTGAAATCTCTTTTTTCAGGTCTATTCCCAGGACCAACTAACCTTGAAACAGCCTTAATTGATTGGTCTACGAAACCTTGCCTCGCGTCCATTGGAACCCTCACAGCTATACAGTGGATGCAGGACACAATATCCAACCTCGACGGCTCAACGTTCAAACAAAACTTGGGACCTTTTTCTTGGCGCCTAGAAACACAAAACAAATATTTAAGTGCCATTTTTTTAAGTTTTGGGAAGAATATGCAGCGAGTAACGTAACTACGTGACACGTTAGACGAAATAAGTGTTGTAAGTACGTTACACGTTACAGTTTTGAAAATGTAGCGAGTACGTTACCACTTTACGGGAAAGAGTAATTCGTTAACGTTAACCCGTTACCGCCGACACTGCCCGTTGGCCTGTGACAACTCGGCTTGTGACGAGCTCCCCTAGACCCAGCTGGAACGAAGTAAAAGATATATTACCGGTAAGGGGGTTGACGTACTTTTGCGGCCGCGAGGTGACGAGCGTTTTGCTAAGCGGTGGAAGCAGAAATTAAGTTTGGGAGCTTGCCAACAATTTCAGAGGAAAACTGCCGGCTGCATTTTGTTGATTGGTGAATGCTCATTAAAATGTTGGTTATCGTACACTACTCTTGAGATTAAGGACATTGTAAAAGTAGAAGAGGACTCCGTATTGAACGAAATATTAGCATTTAACGTATTAGTAAGTGAAACAAAAGCCCGTTGTTAAAATGCAGGCTTCGCGTTTGTTAAGGCCCCTACGCACATTTGCGTTTGAATGTGCTTTACTGCGTTGCGGCTACAAAAAAAAAAAAAAACAGGACATCCCTGCTTCTTCTGTCGCGTGCCAAGCTACTGCTTGAATTAGATTCCACGCTTTATACGAAGCACAGATGTGCCGGTCACTCGCTTCCGTTTCTCGACGCAGCGCAGACCAACGCACTCAAACGCCAGATGCGTGCCAGTACCAAGAACCATTGTTGTGGAAAGAGTGAGACACTTGCCACAGGCGAATCGTCCGCTGCCAATCGCTTCCAAAGGCGGCTCATTTCAATGCTGCCCCGCTATTTGCTTCCAAGGGCCGCACGAGGCATGGGACTCGTTGGCGCATTCGACACTGCTTGAGACACAAACACATCAAGGGGCTTTAGGCGGAACAAATAGAGCTAAGACCAGACTGTACTGCAACCTTTTAAGCACGACGAAAAAGAAGGCTGACGGTGTCCCCCCAGGCTGTACTGATACCGCAACAAGTGATTTGCTCCAATCTCAAGACAGAAGTCGAGACTAGATACTTTTGTAAAGTGAAATATATAATTACTTATTATCTTGTCATTTTGATTTAATTGTATGCTCATGTTGTCTGTCGCATTCAAAAGTGCATTTTGTTATAGGACCCAAGACTATAGCATTTAAGGTATGGATCCAACCACGGATTGTGTATTTGGGGGGAACGGTGGCCGAGTGCGCTAGCGTACACCACCTCGGGGAACGTGGAGCGAAAGCTCTCGGTGCAGAACCCAGGGATCCTGGGTTGGATCCACGCCCCTGTCCGGTTCCATTTGGATGAGCATCGTCCAGGCGTGCGGTCGTGTATCACTACTGCGTGATGCACGTTAAAGACCCCAGGCTACTGGTTGTACTGCATTGACTAAATTTCTCTCCTACAGCTGGGAGAGTCGTCGCCTTTTGAGGCAGACCAAGTTCTAGGCTGTATAAACAGAGTACATATACACACAACCCAATTTGTATTTTTATCTATTTTCATAAAAAAAAAAAACACGAATGGATGCTTTATCGTGTACTTAAAACACAACATCGAACATTTCGTGTACATCTGGAAACACGCAATGGAAACCGGATGCGCTGGGACGTCGTGAAGATACTAGAATGACACCAAGTGGGAGGCGGCGAAGCATCTGGATGCCGATATCGCCGTAAAACTTTGAGTTGCGCTTGCCGAAGTGCTAGCTTCCACCGCGATTACATGGAAAGGATGTAAGTTCCAGTGTTTCCCCGAACACGACGAAACTTCTTTATTACATTTGCAAAGAAAGACAATAAAAATAAAGAGAGGATAGCCCCTCAGACGGGACGTCCGCACCTTCTGACAGGATGACGCCAACCTTGGGGTCTGCTCAGTCAGCAGGAAGCAATAGTGCACACGATGTGGGTCACCCCGGCGCAGGAAAGCCCGCGACGCCCAGACCGGAGCGCATAGGGCGGCCTGGCTTTCCAGGAATTAGTCACACCTGCGTACACATGTCCCAAAACGGGGGACGCGGCGGAAAATCCACCAGCTGTCCCATTGCCGCCGTCCGTCTGCTTTACGAGCCTCGCGAGCGTCGTCGTTGTAGTGGCACCCGGCAACAGCCTCTGCATGTCTCAAGTTGGTATCTCTCCTGTCCGTCACGTGACGCAAGGCGGGACAACGGGAGTTTTCTGGTCATGCCTAAAGCCGCGGCCGCAGGCTTCACACAAAAAACTGTCTGCAGACACCGTCTGAGGCATGTCGTTTTCCTTGTATGACGGTCCTGACACTCTGGTCATACAAAAAAATTACTAGATGATCCATTAGCGGATTCTTAGGAAATGCGTTATCATGACCATTGGAAATGCCACAAACGTCCCCCTTTGGGAAACGCTGACGCTCACCCCTTCACCTTTTTTTTTTTGGCTTTCTCTTTTGCTTCGTCTATTTTTTCTGCCTCTTTTTGTCCTCGTTAAGGGTCCTGTGTTAGCGTTTCCCAAAGGGGAACGCGTGTGGCATCTCCCGAGGGTCATGCTAACGGATTCTCTAAGAATGCACCAATAGACCTTCCTGTATTTTTGTCACCCCTTTTCTTTACGTCACAGTACGTCGACGCCCTTGGATACGGTCATCCGTATCACTCGTGGAAAGAACCACATCCATACCACTCGTGAAAGAAACCGCATCTTTATCACTCGTGAAGGAAACCGGATCCATCGTTTTAACTATACAAACCCATCATAGCCAACGCACCGATACTACGGAAACCCAGGGCGAAGAAAAATCGGCGACAGCAGAGCGGCAACCACTGTGCACGCGCGCACAGTGGCGTCACAAAGGCGAACCGCCCGGATGCAACGCTGAGGGGGGTGCAGCTAGGCAGTGAAAGGGGGGGGGGGGGGGGGGGATCGCAGCGGGCCACGAGAGGAGGGGGGGGGGGGGGGAGGTCTCGGGGCGGGCTACAGACCCAGGTGCCGCTGATCCTAGTGACGCCACTGCACCCGCATTCCACACCTCCTAGACGATAAGACCGTAGTGTTGACATTTTTAGGCCAACGCTGGAAACAAATTGGAAAAGAGCGCTGCTTCAGAGCTCAGCTTCGAATCAAGTTTGAGCTGAACGTTGACGCAATCCTCGTGTCTAATCTGTTCCCAGCATTAGCCTTCGCTGATTATGACATTTCTTTCAGCACTATGGCTTTGTTTTCTATGAGATGCCGCATTCCACCGCGCCGCGGCGCAACACCTCCCAAATAAGAAAACCGTTTTGCGGAAAAAAAAAAAAAAAAAAAAAAAAAAAAAACTGGTGTCATTGAAGAGCGGCCAAGCTTCCAACGATTCATACAAGGGCAAATGGAAGTTCTTCCGTTGCCTGAACTTCCTAGATGCTGCCAACCCGATAGGGACGAGGACCTTCAGCGATGCTATTGAGGTGGCAGAGCCAGAGGTGGTAAATTTTGTAGCTGCCTTATGTATGGCACCAGTGGTCATTGCGATACAGTGCAATCATTGGTGTAGATCCTTGTTTTAAGTGGAAAAAAGACGACGAAGTGTTCCCACGCCGAAGCACATTCTCATCGCTCTCCAATATTTAGTTAGATAACTATTCTTAAATTGAACCTGCCGGTAGTGAGGTCACCCACCATCGACCTGAACGACGCCATGGCCACGGGGGACGGGGGTCAACCGCCCCCTGGTCACCAAATGGCATCCGTCAGCGGCTTGGTCCTTTCACCTGCGACACTCCAAGCTCTATCTCAGCCACCTGCGTTACTGAATGGCAAGTACACTAACGAGGACGGATCTTTGACGCCTGAAACTGAAATGTGTATCGACACCCTGACCCCCGGACAACAATATCCTAATTTTACTGACACAGAAAATGGCTCTACCACAGATGACGAAGGTTTCACTTTTGTGAAATACAAGAAAGCAAAGAAACGGTGTCATGAGGCCAAGTCACTATCCTCGAGCAGCAGTACGATCATATCTGTGGACTCAAAGAAATCGTCTCTTACTGTCATCTTTATGCCAGTAGATCAAACGAAAGTGATCACCAAATTAAACCAACTAAGACTGTCAGAGCTGCTTGAGTCGAAAGCGCCCGGCTCCATAATTCAGATCAGACCGAACTACTGGCTCAACTTGATATCTGTCGATATACGAAATAGTGACGGCCTGTCATCTGTCCTGAAGGTGACCTCTCTGTTGGGTGTCTCTGTCAGACCCTTTGAGCCCCGTTCCCAAGCCCAGGCAACTAGAGTCATCAGAGGAGTCGATACCAACATCGACAGTGCCGAAATTCATGCACAGCTAAAGGCCAACAACAAAGCATCTGTTACATCGGTTCGTCGAATGGGTACGTCCACCACAGTAGCCATAACTGTCTCGTCGTCAAGACTTCCTGAGTACGTTCTCCTTGGTCTAGTACGTCACAAGGTAGAGCCATTTTTGGAAAAGCCAATTCAATGCCATCAATGCTGTCATTTTGGGCACGTTAGGTCCACTTGCCGTAAATCTCCAATGTGTTCACGTTGCGCCGGACCACACCAGCGAAATGACTGTGACGCTGATACAACGACAGTTCGGTGCTGTAACTGTGGTAAAGAACACGAAGCGACATCGCATCAATGTGCAAAATGGAAACATGAGTTGGAAATACGTCACCAAAGACAAGTAGCTGGGAGCACATCACCCGCTCATCCTGCCCAGGACACGGTCGACAGTGCTCTTGAACAAAACAGACCTGGCCTACTAGATTCTCAACGAGACGCGCGAATCCATAAGAATACAAAGTCGAACACCGACTCCACTGGCTACAATGAGCAACAGACGACAAATACTTCTATGAAGGACAAAGCCTCGTCTCAACAAAGACGCTCGACTGATGTTCCTGACTCCCGAAAGCATACTCAAGGCCGGTGGCAAATACCTCAACGAGAACCTTACAAAGACGCGCTGGTAGGAACGTTATCAAGAAAACAAGAGTCAAGAACTGAAAAAGACCCTCCTTCTTCGCCAGAAGCAACATCTATGATCTGGTCAACCATTATAATCTTTGCAGAAAGTCGCATACGACAGTATCTCACCCAGTGCACGTCCCCAGTGGCTCACCTTGCTCTGCAAGCATAGGATATTTTTTCCCAATTTTAATTAATTTAATAAGCTAGAATATGGACATATCAACGACTGCAGCGCACTAAGATGTGCACTGCCTCCATTGAAGAACTAATTAGTGACTCAACACTATTCCAATGGAATGCAAGAGGACTCCAGTCAAACATGTCGGATTTTCGACAATTCACACATCATCATCACTTCCCTATAATTGTAATTTGTGAACCAAACCTTCCAAAAGATTTTAGGCTCTCAGGGTACGAGATTTTCACATCCCTGCGGTCAAATGGACCCAGTCGAGTTATGCTCGCTATACGCAAAGACCTTACATATGTCAATCATCTCATTACACCCCATGCAGACAATGAATACGTATCTGCCACAGCAAGAAACGGCAATCGCTCCTTTTCAGTTATAGCGGCCTACATATCACCATGTGCAAAATTTGATGGCGCGCACTTTGAAGTTGTAATGAACAACTGCGCTCGCCCTTACATCCTGTCAGGCGATTTCAACGCTCATCATTCCATTTGGGGAGGTACTCATATAAACAATCGAGGCAGAAAACTTTTAGGCTCTTTGAACTTTGTGGGAACCACGGTGTTCCCCGCATCCCTATCTAGGCCTAGCTCTGGCAGGCCGTGGGACGTCGCCACGTGGGGGCGCGTCCCGGATGCGAGGGCGAAGCCGTATTCCCTGGTGGGCGGCTTTCCCTCGTCCTTCTCGGGTGATTTGCCTAAGGCACACCCCTCGGGATCATGACTTGGACGCGTCCGCCCCTCCGGGGAGCCACCTACATCCGACCCACCCCGGGCGCGTCCATTCCCGCAGGCTATATAAGACGGCCCTAATCCAACGGGCGGGACTCTCGCTGGGGGAGGCTCTGCTCGACGGAGCCTTCATACCCTTATCTGATCCTCCCCCTCTGTGATACTGTCAATAGCGGCAGCGCGGACTCCGACTGGTGATCCTCTCAAAAGAGACAGCGCCGTCATCTCCAACATTGTTGGCCTTCGGGCAAGCGTGTGGCATCTAAGTCAAATAAACACGTCTTTATCCGGACCCAAGGAACCTTCTGTGTTTCTAAGTGGTACCCCCAACAAAGGGGAATCCCACAACTTATACAGCTTAAACATATTGAACGATAGCAGTCCCACATACCTACGCGGCACTACGTACAGTAGCTGCCTCGACCTAACGTTCGTCTCTCAATAACTGGTGCCTTATAGCTTATAGTTTACTGATATCGAAACACGCGGCAGTGACCATATCCCAACTTACACCATCCTGAAGGGATTTTCAAGCCGAAAAATTCGCCACACTATTCGTCGTACAATTTGGCAAGCCTACCAAACATCAATGGAGTCTTTCCGCGAGTCTTCTACTAACCTTCAAGACTTCAGTGCTGCTGTTGCTGTTGCTGCCAAAAGTGAAACCAGAAGCAACAATCTTCCTGCGACCCGGACTGCAATCGATGGGGAATATGAACATCTACGTGGGCTAAGCGTCGTCGCTCGGAAAGACGGTACCGAAGGACCAAAGATATGCAGGATCTACGTGAATCTCGCCGCACGCAGAAAAAAATAGGTCGATACCTACAGAAACTAGGAAGGGTGAAATGGAGGACGAATTGCTCAAAGTTAGATCCAAGGAAACCTCTTACGGGAGTCTGGCGTATGGCGCGTGGACAACGGGCACCTCAACAGCAACGATATTCGTTCCGTGCTTAATCTCTGCGCCTAAACGTTACTGAGATGGAGGTCGCCGAGAGCTTCTGCAGCCGTCTCACCCAACAGCCGGCGGGCTCTAATTTATCGTTTGGTCCCATGCAAGCAATCGCGCCACCATCGTCCGACGACAGAATGAATTTTCCCTTTCAGTCAGATGAACTCCAGGCAGCTTTGGCTACAGTGAAGCGGACCTCGACTCCGGGACCCGACGACGTTACGTATAGCGCCCTTGCCAACCTAGGCCCACGAGGTCAAAAACAGCTTCTTGATTTGTTCAACAATTCATGGGAAACGGGTCAGGTACCATCAGTATGGAAGAAGGGGCGTATCATACCCATTCTCAAACCAGGAAAGTCGCCTTACGACATATCATTGCATTGGGAAGCTAATGTAGGAAATGGTAAATTATCGCCTTGAATGGTGCCTAGAAAATACCGATCAGTATCCGGACGTAATGTCTGGATTTCGACGTGGACGAAGTTCTTTGGACAACTTCGTAGACCTCGTCACCTTTGTAGAACAGAACAAGAAGGAACGACGAATAACTACAGCCGTCTTCCTTGATGTCATGGGCGCATACGACAATGTGACTTACGAGGCCGTTCTAAATGCGGTAGAGGAACTTGGAATTGGTGGCCGCATGTTCTCCTGGTTAGAGAGCTACCTCACAGGAAGATCTATATATATGTCAACGTGCGACGGAAATACAAGTTCTCACATCCTCACAAAAGGCGTACCACAAGGCGGGGTATTAAGCCCGATTTTGTTTAATATGGTTTTTATAAATCTGATCCGCGAATTACCAACCACGGTACATGCATCTGTTTATGCTGATGACATTCGTATCTGGGCGACCGGTGTCACACGCCCTCAGATACGGGCGAGACTCCAAAGCGCTCTGAAAGTTACCCATAAGTATCTCATCGAACGTGGACTTCAAATATCAACTTCCAAATCAGCTGCGATTACGTTTTTCCGCAAGTTAATGGACAGATACCCTATTACTATCTGTGGAGAAAAAAATTCCGTACGTCCGGAAGCATACGTTTCGAGGAATAACTCTGGATCGAGGCTTAACGTGGACGCCTCATCTATCCCGACTGAAAATGAAGCTGACATCCATAGTGCATTTCATGCGATTCATCAGTGGCACAACATGGGACGCAACTGTTGGTTGCCTACAGCGACTGTTCGAAGCCTTGTTCCTCGGACTTCTGAGGTACACCTTACCGGTTATCAACAACACCTGCATTACCAATATACGAGCCCTCCAAAGCATCCAAGCGCAAGCTCTGCGAACCTGTTTAGGGCTACCCCGCTCTGCTTCCACGCCCGGGACAATTGCGGAGGCTCGCAGATTTCCAATTGAAGCATACATGATACAAGAGACACTGCGGTTGCACATGAGGCACCTTACACAACATTCTCGCCATCACTTCCCTACCGAAAAATCCGGTTAACTTTTCGCTATCCGGATTATGAAACCGGACATTTATCTGGAATCTATCATCTATCTGGAATTTAGGTTTTTACAAATTATCCCTTTGTCTGCAATCTGGATTTCGGGTTTCCAGTAACAAATTTCCGGTTCCATAATCCGGATAGTGAAAAGTTATACCGGATTTTTCGGTAGGGCTAGCAACGTTACCTACAAACAGACGAAAGTCCAGCTTCTCCAGAACGATAAGAAAGCATAATACTACTCTAAATAATTTCAATCGACCATCTATTAAGAGCATACCGCCATGGACATTCTTGACTCCAGAAGTAGTGCCGTACATCAAAGGCATTCATAAGAAGTCATCAATACCACTGCCTGTACTGAAACAACTGGCATTAAGGGTCATAAATGAAACACACGGCTCGACGAAGCATGTATACACCGACGGGTCCTCTTCTGGAGAACGAGCTGGAGCTGGGATTGTAATACCCGCCCACAGTAATTCCTCCAGTTTTGAAATAGGACACAAAACGACATCAACGGCATCTGAGTTAGCGGCCATACGAGAAGCAGCAAGGTACATCCTATGTCAAGCACCCCAGTGCTGGACCATCTTCAGTGACTCAAGATCAGCGCTACAAATAATCCAGTCTTCTATGAAAAATAATGCGTACGACTTTCTGGCATACCAAATCTTCTGCACCTGCCACCGGGCCCTCCAGCAGGGTCATCACATAACTCTTCAGTGGATACCAGGTCATTGTGGTGTCGCCGGCAATGAGGCAGCAGATAGTGTAGCAAAATCAACCAGTAACGGCAAGAAAATTTGCATACCCTACTCCAGGTGTGACACGAAAATTCTGGTTCAAGACGTGGCAAAAGGAATTTCACAAAACTACTGGATGAATCCACATTACCACCATCCCAGGCTATACTCCCTTGATCCCCAACTTGCATTCCGCGTTCCATCTGGGCTTTCAAGACAGCTAGAGGCGGTCCTGCACCGACTAAGGCTTGGTGTGGCATATACACCGCAGTTCCTTTATCGCATTCAAAGGAGAGATTCCGCGAACTGTCCAAGCTGCGAAGTTGAAGGGACAATTCAACATATCCTGTGTGAATGCGATAAATTCAACGAGGATCGACAGGTGCTGGAACAGACATTAATGGCGTTGGACTCGAGGCCTTTCTGCTCATCAAAAGTACTTGGTGCCTGGGACACAACTGGCCAATTCATGAAGGCCACGAAGGCCTTGGTAATGTTCCTCACGAACACTGCATTATCAGACACTTTGTAGGGTGCTTAAAAATGCCTGTGAGATTTTGAACATTTTTACCATTGCTCACCCTCATTGACAACTTCACCTCATCTTTCTTCCTCATCGTCATACCTTTTCTTCCCCCTTCCCCTTCTCCCCAGTACAGAGTAGCCAACCAGAACCTACGTTCAGGTTAACCTCTCTGTCCTTCCTTAATAAACCCTTCTCTCTCTTGTTTTAAGTGACTATAGCCTTTTGAGGTTAAGAAAAGCTGAACGAGCTCCTCCCACTCTTTCCACTTTAGCAAGAGAAAGCTGGAGAGGAGGCAAGGAGCGACTCGCCTCCTGTTTCGTGTTCACTCGTTGAAGTGGAAAGAGGGGCATGATCTTGTCCTGCTTTTCTTAATTAGCACAATAAACTTGTCATGGTTACACCACCATAGTGACAACTCAAACATTAATGCAAGATGTGCAGCATCGATCTAAGTAATTTTTTTGCGTCCAAGTATTGACAGCGGAAAGTTGGACTGCGTGAAGCGGTGACCGATATCTCCGCTGTAAATGAAAAATTTAGCCTTTGCAGCATAGATACAAGCTTTATTGCGTTTTCTCCATGTTTACAAGCCTTTATGATTTTTTTAGCCACTCTGTGCACACATAAGCACTTTACATATGGTCAGTGTGAATAACAGCAGCACTTGTTTATTCACGAAACGAGCACATAAACCTAGAGATGCAAGCAGGAACACCGAATACTTTGCTCAAGTATATTGGGAACATGGAGGGCATTTCAGACTGTCATGAGGTACCGTACTCTTATATGAATGAAGACAATATAAAGCACCTGCTTAAACATAAAAATGCAGTTAGTTCTTGGAGATCGTGTAAATTAAATTGTTCTGATATTACTGGTGTTTGTTTCCTTCTCTGCGGGACAGAGCAGGTCAACCTTCTTGAAGTCCGTTAAGGCTGCAATAACTCGCTTTATGCACGGATAAAATTAATTTGCATGCACCTTTTAATTACAGTAAAACGCTTAGCAAAGCGCAGACCAGGATGCCGACCCGAACGCCATTATCGAGGAGTTGCCACGGCCGTCCCCTGCCGCTGTGAGTACGGCCAGCAGTAGTAGCATGTCAAGGAAAACTCGAAGCTCGCAGCCCTCAGCTTACGATTGGGCTGCGAGAACAGCTGCCCTCGAAAAAATAGCAGATGCTGTACAACAGCCGCCCGACGCAGATGATGCTTCAGCACATTTTGCGAAGGCTGTTGCAGCACTTATGGGACCAATGAAAACATTAAAGTTGGTCCGCCGCCAGGCTGAAATATTCAGTGTAATAAAAAAATATCTGGACGAACAAAAGAAGAAGTTAACTGTTTACTTGCTTTTTTTTTTGTCTGCACTCCTTTCTTGAGTCTGCGTGTGCAGTGTTTGTCTAAGTCAACATAGGCGGCCTCTCGCTGCCACGACACAGCACCCCTGCCATTGAAAAAACTACACATGTCATCTCGCACTGCAGCGCCAAATGTGCTGCACGTCCACGCGATGCAGGGAAGCTGAAAAACGAAGGTCGACCTCGGCGTTAATTCTCTGCACCTGCCCTCGATGCTTGGTGGGGCAGCACGTCGTTGCTGGGAAAGTTGTGCAAGACACATGCAGCATTGACGCTGGCAGCGGCCATTTCGGGAATGGCATCTATGACTGTCAGCAAACACCTGAAATCGTTGGCCAGGATTCCAAATGTGTTCTCAACAACGCGTCTAGCTCCAGACAACCTGGAAAGGAACACGCAAGTATCGAGCGAGTCATCAAGACTAATACTGCTGTCAGACGGGAAAGTAAATTTCATTTTAATCGAATGTCATTCACCGCTCACCGAATCAGCTCGCGATCCTGGTTCTGCACGTGGCGCGTGCACACGGAGCGTGGCGTATTAAACACGCGGATTGGCCAAGCCCTGCAACCATATATAAGCCTTTACCTTTTTTGCGGTTTCCACGTCCCTCGGGGTTTGGGCAAGCCAGCGGGCACGGAGAGTAACTAAATATCAGTGCGTCGTATTTTAACCGAACGACGTAGAAACCTCCTCCTCCAACGGGGGCGACCCGCGGTTGCGAAAGCGCGCGATATGTGACGTCTTTGGTCATGGGTTTACTACTGGCCAGAGGCGCTAAAAGCTTCTTTTTAGTTGAAATACAAAATATAAGTGGCGCCGAACCGTTTCATATATTTATAAAAGTAGTGTTTGTTCACTATTTTAGATGAGAAAAGAAACAAATGCAGTTTTAAAAGTACGGAAACAATAAATGACCCGTCGACATACCCGCCACCAAGCGGTGGAAAAGGCGGTGCTTACTACAAAGGTGTAGTGGGATCAGGTGCCAACGAGCGGCGAGCATAGAAAGGTCCTGGATGTACGCGACGCCGCTGCGGTCGTATACCGACTTGAGGATCCGACGTTCCCGAGGCCTTCGGTGAGCAGCTTCGGCTTGCTGTTTAGCCTTCTGGCGGTATGGCAGCGCGAAGTGACTCCCGTTCTGAACTGATCTTTACCCCGCGTTTGCTGTCGTTTGTGGCCAATGAAGTGTCATGCTGAATTAGTGTTTATTCGCTCAGCAAATGCAATGCGGGCCGCCCTGGCTGCCCACTCCATACAGCCTAGCCAGAACGTGCTTTAGTGGCGCCCTCTCGAGCCGTCGACACGGAGTGCGGCAGCCGTGACCGCTCGCTGAGCTCACTACCCCTCCTCTAGTTCATAGCCACTCAAGCAACCAAGGACGTCATGAAGGGGGTTATGTTTTGCTTGTTTTTGTAATTTTAAGTTGCCTATAACTCTTAAAATAAAGCGAAAATCGAGAAAAAAAGTTTCATTAAGGTGCTACGTTCAGTGCACTCAAGTTCGGTGCAAATTAAAAACCAGTAAAAAAGTCCTTGCAGGGCCCCTTTAAATGTCATTTAACGTGCCCGACTGACAGGGGCATAAGAAGCAGATTTGTAGGCAGCGGACTTTCCTATTCTAACCAAAACCAAGAGACTGCCAGCGACGGAAAGGCAAAATTATAAATTAAGAACGCCTTTTTTGGACATTCACGGCATGTAGCAACAACTATTTTTGTCTAAACCTCTGCTCCCTATAATCAATGACCGGGTAAGAGCCCACAAGATGGTCTGCCTCCAGCATGCGCTCGCTGCCTTCCCCAAGTTTGGACTTTGTATACGACGAAATACTATCAAAGGCACACAGCTCGCACTCAAGGCAAAGCATCTTCCGAGTTCTTAGCCTTTACCAGGCTGTGGGCGTTTATGGGAAGTATCATTTTGGTTAGAATAAAGCGTCCTGCCAGCCTACAAACGTTCGAGTCGTTGGATTTGGAGGAGGTGGCCTGAGAGGCAAGTCAGTACAGATGATCGCAATATATTGTCCCAATATCTTCCATCTCGGCTTACTGTAGAAAAATCAGAAAAGTGCTGACAAGCAGTTCACAGACGAGTTGTTCTTGTTCTGTATTCAGACTATCGATCCATGTGTCGAAATGGAATTACCAAAGGACTTTGTGGATTACAAAAGAATCTGCAGGTTTCTTGTTGAAGTTGAATGCAGGCCGAGCAATCTTGATTTCCAGTCTCTAAATTGTGCACCGCATCCATGAGAAGACGAGTAGACTGGTTGATAAGAATCTTTCGAATCTTGCATGTACCTTTCGTAACATTTTAACGAAGTGAGGATATATTCTCCCAAGCGTTTTGCACGTGTTCACTCCAAAGCCTACTGATAGAAAAATGTACATCGTGTAGTGTTTTTATTCACCAAGTGTTTGTGAAACTGGTTTGATTGAGTAAAAAACTTTTAAGTTGAACCTATATATTCACCTTCTGGGAACCATGGGGTTCCCTCTATCCCTATCTAGGCCTAGCTTCAAGCAGGCCGTGGGAGTCGTCGTCACCAATGGCGTCGGCCTCCCGGATACAAGGAACCACGAGGCCGAATTCCCCGAAGGGGTCGGTTCTCCCTTGCCCATTTGGGTGAATGCGCTGTCGGCACACCCTTGAGAGTTATAATGGACGCGACTGCTAGCGGCCTCCCCGGGCGCGTCCATTCTCCGAGGCTACATAAGCGGGCCCCGAAGGTGGGCCAGGGGCTCTCGTCGGCGGAAGCCCTGGCTCTACGGAGCTCGGTTTTTCTTTGTGGGCCTCCGACTTCCCGTGAATCTGTCTAATGCGGCAGCGCGGGAAACCGACCGGGTGATACTGGCAATTGAGCCAGCGCCCAGACTTTTCATTGTCTAAGAGCGAATCGTGTTGGCATTTAAGTCAATAAACACGTATTTATCCGGACTCAAGGAACCTTCTTTGTGTTTCTAAGCGGTACTCCCCCAAAGGGGAATTCCCACAATATCTATCTGACATACCACCACAGCTTACCCGTAACTCAATATCCGCAGTTCTTCCGTGAGGTTCGTGCCACCAAACGGTTTCATGATATTTTTTTCGAATAGGAAATGCACCATCGCCCAGAAAAACGGGGGACAGAAACTTATCTGGTGAGCTCGCCACCTTCATCAGCTCTGGCAGATGGATCCTATTGCTTGCCAGAGCTCGTTGTAGAGGTATTGTCTGCCAGATGCCGGAGTCTCCTTGTGATACCGGGGCACTGACGTTGGTGTAGATAAACTTGCAGTTAAGTAGACAGACCTAGAGTTTGGTGGCTTCCATATGCAAACGTGCTTGCCGTCGAGTGCGCCGGCACAGTTCGGGAAGTACCATTTCTGGGCAAAACCGTTGATCCCGTCCTGCCACTCCTCTTCGGTCTTTGGAGTCTTTAAGAAGTCCTCCTTCAGCTCTTCCTAGAGCGCTGTGCAGGTTTTGTGAATGAGGTCGTTGACACTCGAGTGTCCGAGCCTGAATTGACGGCTTAGTGGCAGGTTACTCTCTCCTGTCGAATGCACGAAGAAAAACGAAGTTGCAAGTATTCGGCTTACCTCAAGATGGCATGATCGAGAAAGCTCTCCAGATGCATCAGGCAGAGCCAAGCCAGGGCAGTACCTCAGATACAAATGATTGCATTATCGAAAAACAAATATGAGGGTGACAAAAAACCGGTTTTGGTTAAAAGTGGTGAATTTAACTGAGATGGGTTTTCTAAAGTATGACACAAACAGAGAAGTCTTAAACGCGGCTGATCTTTTATTGGACAGAAGGGAGGCGACACACAACACGGGACTTACCGGGAGACAGGAAAAGACACTCTTGACCACCTACCATTCCCCAAAGGAAGTTCGTTTCCAGACCTTACAACTTCGTACACATACATAACCACCCAAGGACAGGAAACATGACTTTAAAATAGTGAAAGCGTTCTTTATAAAAACAAACAAACAAAAAAAAACATGCCTACCCCAAATTTAAGATAAATTTTCGCTATTTGGATTATAGAGCAAGAAATACAACTAGAAATGTATTGAAAACATGATATCCAGTATGAATAAGATTTTTTGTTCCATATTCCAGATAGTGAAAAGTTATATTACGTTTCAGGGGAGGGATATTCCGGAATATTTAATGATCATGTTGATATATATATATATATATATATCAGGGTGTCGAACCGGAACCGAACCGAACCGAAAACCGGAACCGAACCGGTATTTTTTCGGCTCATGTCAAAACGGTTCGGCCACGCGCTGTTGACAATGAATGTGCTATCAATGCCATTTGTTTTTTAAGTGCCGTCAACTGACACACACCTCGCTTACATATTTTTCTTCTCCACTCAGTCTTAGGAATATAAACGCTGCATCCATGAATCTTGACATAGGAACCAGTATTGCGCTGGTCGCGGCTTGCACGGAAGGAAAAGAAATAAAAAACTGTGCAAAAAAAAAAAAAAAAAAAAAAATCGCGTCACGGGATTTTATTTTTCTACACTCTCGTAAATTCTAAATGCTGCTGTGTGCTCATTTCATAACACGTTTCTAGAACGCGCGAGTTCTTGAAGCTTGCTTCTATCGGAATGAGAAAAGAAAAGGCTGTGGAGTTTGATAATAATGCATCTGGTTTCGTATAGGCACTTAGAAGCTAACATATTTGTGAGGCAGCGAACTCTTCTATTTTAATATTTCTCCTATTACGTCCTTCTGGCGTTGCGTTCGGTGAAGTGTTTTTCATATTCCGTATCTTGTTTAATGAAAACTTCTTTAAGGGTCTAATTTGAGTTACCGAAGGCTAGTTAAAATAAAGAAAGCTGTATTTTCTCCCCACTGTTCCTCCAATTGCTTACACGCCGAGGTGGCGGGATAGTTAGCGAGTTCTACTTGTAAGTGGGTTTGTAAGGAGGTCGCGGATTTTACAGCTACTGCGTCAAACCCAATTAGATGAAGTCCAAATGCGTAAACGTCGGTGAGGTTACCTTTGAGTGCACATAAAGGCCGGTTGACACATACAGCGGAGCGCTAAGTTAGCGCTACGTGAGCGCTCCAGGGAGCGCTCATGTGGCGCTTCCTAGCGCGTGATGTAGCGCTCCGTTAGAGCTTCAGAAGCGCTCCGTTAGCGCTTCCGAAGCGCTTTGTTAGCGCTCTGTTAGCGCTCTCACGCTCCTTGTACCGCGCTTGCTGCTGCGGAACAGCGCGTGCACGTCGATTCCGTTGTTGTTGTTTTGTCTTTGGCATTGAAAGAAGAGGAAGTAAAAGAGCCGCTCTCCAAGTAAAGCAGGGGGATGGCATGACGTCACGGGCCTAGCCTCGGCAAGGCAACTTCTTCTGAAGCCGCCTCTCCCCCCTACCCTCCTCACACTTTTTCCGGAAACGGTAGGCATCTCGGGACGAGTCGGCCCCGCCACGTGACTTTTTCTGGTAGGTTTTAGGAGAGGCGCTATTATGGTGAGCTGTAGTATGTTCAATAAACGGAGCAGGCAGTGAGCGCGGAGGCGGTGGGTGTCGGACTTGTAGCGTCTGCTTGCCGTTCTTATGAGGCAGTGAGCGCGGAGATGGTGGGTGCCGGATTTGTAGCGTCGGCTTGTCGTTCTTTTTCCTTGTATTTACGGAGTAGGCAGCGAGCGCGGAGACGGTGGTTGCCGGATTTGTAGCGTCTGCTTGTCGTTCTTTGGCCTTGTATTTCTCGACCGCTATAGATAGAGCTTAAAATGTGGAATTTCAGAACTAAAGCACTTCTTCGCAATGCACCTACCTTGTTGGTAAACCTCCAGGAGGCTCTGTAATGGAAGTCGAGCTAGAACATGGGCCGGCTCGCTCGAAGCAGCGTCTCAGCAGAAACTGTCTCAAGAAAGCGCTCAGTCTTGAATCGCGTCTCACGCGCTCGCGCGCTCCAACCTTGAAAGTGCTTTACGTCCGCCTCGGCTGAGACGCTGCATTCCAGCGAGCCGGCCCTGGGCAGCGGTCCTTCCGTGCGCTCTAATTTTCTCTCCCGAGCTGTTTCCAAAAAAGCAGAACCTTCCTTCTGCGAAAGCGCACAAGAGCAGCAGACGCTGCCACTGCGATGGCTTCGGCAGTGAGAAATGATTTAGCGATATGCAAGGCGTCCGCCCGAAAATTCGGAAGATCCAACATAGGAAAACGAATCATGGTGAACTCTACACCCCTCCTGTTGTGCTCGTGAGATATTAACTTACCTTGTTGAGACAGCTTCACCTTGTTACCGCGAGTAAAGCCTAGCTTCACTTGTCTCGAAGTGTTTTAATTCACGTCTTTTATTTACATTAGAATCACTTCGAAAATTAAAACAATATATACAACACTTATTTACAACATTGTTTGATTTGCAACACAATAATGACTTATGAAATAGTTACGGTACCCCTTTCAGACGAACACAATAATTACTAGGTTGACGGAAGACATGATAATCGGTTCAAAATATTTACACTATGTATATGTTGGAATATGTACGTACATGCATAATCTGGCTCATATATCTACTGGCCTTTGAACTGTGTGAGTTTGGTGTGCCTTTGCCTTACTTTTTGCTGGTGTAGGTCATCTGTGGACACCATGCTTATACTTCGCAGTCTGATATCCAGGTACTTCTGTGCAAAAGACCGCATGAGATGATAGGCGTGGTTCTCCATGGGTTCATTCTCAAGCATGTGGTCATTGAGAGAGCTAAAGATGTCTTTGCCAATGAAGCGTTTAAGAATATTACTCAGCATCTTTTCCACAAAACTTCTTGATGCAGTTGAAGATTGTTTCAAAGTGGCACGGAGGCCGATCTCACATTCTCGACATACTTCCAAGACATCCGCAGATGGACAAGGCAAGTCTTCTGCTGTCTTCCGCTGCAAAAGTGAGTGCGCTGGGTCTGTGCCAGGAGCTGCTGTCAGTGCGGCGACACATTCTGTGCACCTCAGTTTTTGGAGGAGGAACCGAACTACAAAGCCAGCTATATACACAACGGCCCTCTGCGACAGTTCCGAGATATGTCTTGGGTCCGGAAGATAGTCATGATCAAGAAGATCATCATCACCACGCCCCACATCTTCACCGTCTTCAATTAGACTTCTTCTAGCAGTGGTCCAGTTCAGAACTTCGACAGAATTTACATCTGTTGCGCTTGTGACATGCAAGATCTTGATTTGTTCAAGTGGAAGACAATTACCTGATGTGAGCTCTTTAACCTCGTTCAACACAATCAGTCTCTTGAAGACAGCAGCAAACTGCCTTGTTGTTGGGTTATCATTGCTCCTTCCGTGAGACCTCATCACTCCAAAAAAAAGTTCGAGATGGTCTTGGCTGAACTTGTATATGGGAAGGTATGTCATCAGTGAAGTGTCTTCAACGACATGCTTGTAGAGGTCAAGGACGCTGCGAATGCATACTAGGAAGCCAATGAATCCAGTTTTTCTGTTCGTTTCAGTCATCAGAAGTCCATCAACGCATTCTTGTACAGACGATAAGTAGGATGCAGCATTGTCTAGATAGGACCGGACTTCTTCTATATTATCCTTGCACAATGGTTTCTTCCACAGCTTCTGGCCGACATGTCGCGAATTCAGGATGTCGAAGACATTGTTAACATGCCTGATAAACTGCTCTGTTGGGCGTGACTGGTATAAGCTGGGAATACCGAGATTGCGGCATTCCGCACTTGCATCGGCAACTGATGTGCTAAATAATTGTGCAGCAAGTGACACCTTCATTGGCTGATTTTTCCAATAAATGGTGGACTTTCTCAGCTTGTTTGCAATGAGCACTCCTTCTTTTTGTTGTATATCATGGAGATCTTCCACAAACTTCCATTGGATGAGGCCTCCATCTCTGTCCACAAAAGCATGCTTATCAGAAAGAGCATTTCTAAGCAATTTTAACATGTGGCAGGGGTCTAAGAAAGCAAAAACCGGTTCCTTTGTGTCCGGGTGCCGAATGGTGGTCGCTAATTGGTCAACACTGAAGTTGCACCCCAAGTTGCGCAACATTGTCAGATTGGCTGGAGCCCCATCACACGTTAGAGACACAACCTTGGCACCATTCTCGTGGGCCAACGTGAGGGTTTGTTTGACAAGGTTGGCTCGCTGCTCTCCTCCGATTCCATCCACAAGAAAATATCCCAGAGGAAGTTTCCACTGACCATTCACCCCCACAATCATGACAACAAAGGCCTCTTTGGCAACAGGCAGTGAATCGTCACTGATACCCGCACCCATGTCCTCATACCCATGAAACGTTTGTCCATCCCATTCCACATGGCGTCTCACAGCCATCTCATCAACCATTAGAGCACAAACTGTTGGTTTCCCAGATGCCGTGTCCTGTGCCACCTTCATCTGCAGAGCAGCGAGAGCTTCCTTTGAGAATCCAGCTTCTCCATCTATACTCTGGTACCACTTGCCTAGGGTTCGTGGATGTGGAAGGCACGTGTCGAAGACCTGCCGGACGTAAGTGTATGCTCTTGGCGAGTAAAAATGCAGGGTGAGTGCAAATGTTCGCAGTTCAGGCGAGTACTGGACTGGCCGAGGCACACCCTTTTTTTGTGCAACCTGACGCATCAGGAGATCTTTGTTCACTCCGGCAAGGCTTTGAAGCACCGGTAGATTTTCATCAATTAGTATGCTGTTTTTTGACAGATCATCAATAATGTCTTGCATTCTAGCTATTTTCTTTAGGAGGCGGCGCTGTGCTTGCTGAAGGGTCTTGATTTTCTTTTTGCTTGCTGTTTGCAGGTTACAGTAGCGGCTAACCTCCTTTCGCAAGAAGGCCTTTTCAGGTGTGTCGTCAGGAGGTTGATCCTACAATGACATATGTGGCGTGTTATATTTGCTCTGCCATTTGATATGAAAGCTCTGCAAGGAAACTTCTATCGGCTACCAAATTGAGGCAGCTTATGTCAAACCTCTACAGATTTGAGAAAAGCCTTTTTTTTACAGTGGGTATCTTATATTTTCTAAGTCAGGCATGCTTTGTTAGTAGATGCATGCTATCAAAGGTAATTAATGGAGAGTTGAGTGTATATGTCTTCGCATGAAATCTTAGAAGCAATGTCGCAGTTCACCAAGTCGTGACAGAAACTAGAATGAGCTTGCCTTTTGGTTGCAGGCATTCGTTTCCATTTTGTCTTCCTTGTTTGTAATGATTGGCATCTTCTGCATTCTCGTGGTTGAAATAATCACCATACTGAAAGCAATTTCTGATTTTCGTGCAAGTTAGGCAGTTGGTAACAGGCAAGTGTTGGAGCCTCCTTGTTGATTCACCTATGACACTAATCCCCCTCCACCCCAGTTGGCAGTTGATTACCAGCAAAGACCCGAGCAGGGTAAATTGAAAGAGAAACCATTGCTCTTGCCCTGTCACCAACTGTGTTAGTGCAGATAATCGCAAAGAATCACACACCTCGCACAATATTGATGCGGGAAATCAACTTTTATTGATCGCATTTTCTGGCACGAAATCATCCGGCTAAAATCGCAATCCGTGAGCAATTTCATTGATTACAAAATTTCTTCACAATGACAGGTCAGTTACCTAGTCATATTTGTTGATTTTTATTAACAGTCAAATACTGTGAAAATAACATGCATTAGAGGATACTGCCTCAAACGTTTTGAGAAATATTAAGTCATAAGAATTAAAAACAATACTTGCAGTTTATATGCGATTTCCTCTAGCACAAAAGTTTTGCTCACCTCCAGTCTTGAGGGGCCCTCGTCAGGAACATCCATGAGACTGGAATGTCCCGTCAGATTCTGCATAGATACAAAAAGCTCGAGACTAGTTATGTTTCACCGTTACGATGAAGCGGCTCATTACCGAGCTTGTCGAAGGCACTGACAAGTCAACATCCTGTGTGCTGGACTCTGGAGGTACCTAAACCAGAGTGGATGCAATTAAGATAGAACGAACAATTGGTAATATACTAATCACACCAACTAAAACATTATGCTCACCTCTGTCCTGAAAGCACTGGTACCAGGCACACCCTCCACAAAACTGGAATATGTTGCTGGTTCCTGCATTGATAGTCAGATTCAAGTTTAGACTTTGTACACAAAGCTGGAATATAGGCTAACAAAATAGGCAGCTCATTACCAAGTCTGTCAACGACATTGAGAGGTCGACGTCTTGTGTGCTGGAGGACTCTGGAGGTTCCTGAAAAAAAGTGGATGTGATTAAGGAAAAACAAACAACTTGGACTTCATTATACAGCTATTTATGTACATTAACTAGAAAGATTTCTTACATATGTTCTTAAGTCACTGGTACCAGGCATACCCTCCACGAAACTGGAATGTGCTGCCGGTTCCTGCATTGATAAATGTCAGCAAGTTCAGACTTTGTATGCAAAGCTGGCATATATGCTAACAAATAAGCAGCTCATTACCAAGTCTGTCAAGGACATTGAGAGGTCCACATTCTGTGTGCTGTACTCTGGAAATGCCTAAAGAAAAACGATGTGATTAAGGAAAAAAAGACTTAAATTAATTACATACACTAACTATACAGTTTTTCTCACCTCTGCCCCCGAAGAAGCACTAGTACCAGGAACACTCTCCGAAAAACTGGAATGTTCTGCCGGTTCCTGCATGGATACAAGGATTTTAAGCATGGCAGGTGTGCACTTTGTACAGATGGTAACAGTGAAGTAATTCATCGCCCAGCTTGCATTAACATGTCAAAGTATGTTGCAGGAGTTGTTGCAAGCTATAGTGCCGGCAACCAAGCCGATCCACAATGTTAAGCATATCTCAGAACAATCATATTTGAGGATAATTTCATATTTTTCTGAAGAGCCATTTTTGTCACCCAAAGACATTTTCCATTCTTACACACATGTAACCTGCGACAGGCATATAGCCTGTCACAGGCAAGGAGCGCATTGTAAGATCCACCTCCAGCATCTGTTTACTGCCATCAGCAGCACTTCGGCTGTGTGTGTCTTGTGCTCTGAAGGCTATTAATCTCGTGCTACAGGCAGAGTTTCCAGTGAACTTTACACCTATATTCGCATTCGCTTTCTCTGGTGGGGCACTCCTGGCTTCAGATTTGGATTCATGCCAAGACACTTGGGAGTTCACGGTCATATTGTGAGAAGCTCTATGCACCATGATTGTGTTGATGCTTGCTCAACCCTTGCTACACAAGGTATTAAGTGTGTGGGGATTCTGGCAGCCTGAATATCAACTTCTGCATTGAGGCATGTGTTCCAAATTATAGCAGGTGATGTCATAAAGTATCTAGCTTCATTAAACAATATCAGGGCTGCAACAACGCTACGGCAATGTGACCTATGCAGCACACATTTTGCCCAGCCTGACCAGCTAGCATGCATGGGTTGGTACATACTTTTCTTGTGTTCTGCTGAGGGATATCTTGAGTTCAACATTTTCCACCCCATCCCCCCCAGCAAATGATTAGTTGTAATAGGACGGACTGACAAACAGCAGCTGCATTTTTCACTTTAAGTGACATCGTTACGGAACTATGAATGTGCCGAGTTACTCTTTGAGGCGGCAGCTGTACTGCAAGTACTTTGTATTCTTCTTTTGTTAGGACTGTACAAGCATCAAGACAGTGCTTAGAGAAATAAACTAGCGATAATGAAAAATGCTTCCGAGATATAATATCTGGCACAGGTAAAATGTTTTATATTCCTATGAAATTCGCTCACTATGAATAAGTCTCCATCGTCTTTAACTTTACCTTTGCAGGTCACCTACGCACACATAAAAAGTGACTTTCAGAACAGCACACTGTACTCCAACACTTGAATGAGTTGTGTACTTACCACTTCCATTTCAAATTCAACACCTACATACTCCTCCAACAGTGGCTCAACAGCCTCGACTGGGACAAATCCTATAAAATATGTAAGAAGGAGTACATACGATGCAGCGTTGTGGCCGCAGAGACTGACATATGCTGTAGGACATTTCAGAATTAGCCGGCCAGAAAAAGTCTACCATCTTTGCTATATTAAGGTGGCGATGCAGGCGAGTTGGTTCATGGCTACAACGAGGAACAGTGCAAAAAACACACAAAAACAAGTGGAAGGAGTAGACAGGACGCCTACTCCTTCCACTTGTTTTTGTGTGTTTTGTGCATTGTTTATCATTATCTTTGCTAATTTCAATATTCAAGAGAATAATAAAACTTTGCTTTTTTAGACCTTTCCGTTTATTCTTTGTGTTCATCTGCTTTACTGTGCATGCACTCACTTTAAAGTATATTGTTCTGTTACCATGATGCGTTTACTACATAAGAATTAAAGACATGCAGTGAAGTATCTCGTAAGAAACTTAAAGTTGTATTCTGCTTTTGTATAGCCCATGTTGAAAACTACGCGAGCAAACGAAGTAAACCGATGAGCAAAAGGAGCTTCAGCGTAGTAAATGGTCATCCAAGCAGGCTAGCTTCTTTTGTGTCATCTAAGAGCCATTTCGGCTTCAAACGTCATGTCAATTAAACCTGTTGCATGCTCGTACTTTCATTGCTGGGTATTTTTTATCCGGAATTTTCTCTCTGCAGTGGAGGGCACGTTCCAAATATGGGAGGGCTGCAGGAAAGGGGGTACAGTCTTACAGGTACTTTGCACAGAAAACAAAAAGATTAGAAGAGCGGTGGCGGAGGGAGGAGGGAGGGGGGGGGGGGGGTGGGGGGGGGGGGGGGAGGCGATGGATTCCGGGTGTGTGTATATGTAGACCACTTAATTTTCACGGGAACCCCATTTTCACGAATTTCGCGAAAAATAGGTCCCAAGAACAATTCCGGCAAAATGTAAACACATTGGGGATCCCACCGCGTCGCGAAAATTAGAACCCGCGAATTATTCCAAAACTATCAGCTTTGACCTCAATCGCCGCGAAAAGTAAATCATTTACAGTATAGTACAAATCACTTGCCACTTCTGCCGTTTCCCCAGTTATCTCCAGGATCTTGTGTCCCACTTGGTCCACTCTGCGCTTCAGTTTGCTGGAATGAAAAACAAAATTGTCAACTATTTTGATGTGCAATATACTCATGTGCTAAGGATATGCGTATTTTAATTAGTTACCTTTGGTAAGAGCACCGATGGCACGGCATTCTTCTTGACACGACGGACCCCTGTGAAGCTCCGCTCGAAGTCCTCGGACTGAAAGTGCGCCGAGCACACCACGCTATTCTTTGACGGGGTCCAACCACTTCCCCTGTTCAGTGCCTCAACCCATCGGTTGCGACGCGCGACGTCGCTCGGGAAGCTGGGAGCATACAAAAGTGATATATATTAACTTTGAAGTTTCATCAACAAAGGGTGTACGCACTCACCGATGAAACGAAACAGTGGGCGACTTCTTAAACCGCTCGGACCGATTGCTGCAATTTCCTACACTACACAATCCCATCGCGGTTAGGAAACTCTAGCAGACGATTCGTCCACAAAATCAAGCGCGACCGCCGCGATCGCGAACACTTTGCGAGGCGACTTCGATGGAGAATACGCCTTCGATGTCGTTCTCCGTCGTCAGAACTGTTGCTCAAGCGGTGCTCTCCGTTATCACGCGGATTTTACGCATCGGTGGTTCGCAGACTCCGCGTCTTGACGATCTCGGAAATCTCGGACATCGCCGCGCGTTTCGACGGCTCCGTTGCTCGTAAATCCCACCAAACGAGATAGAAGTAGTACACCGCCAACCGGCCGACTTCCGGGCCGACTTTTTTTTATGACTAGGCTTCAAAAAAATCACGTGATGCCATCCCCCTGAAGTAAAGGGTCGGGCAGACGATCCAGACTCATGGACTCTGAGCGACTAATTGATAGGGCACGACCTCATCGCTTTCTATTCGATATGCGTGACCCTGGTTTCAAAGAGACGCAGTTAAAAAATAATCACCTTCGAAAGAGCCCTGTGTCTCGGTCCCTCAACCTGGGAACAAGGTTAGCCGGACACCCGTCGGTATCTCGGTGGTGAAAGATTTCGCGCACCCAAAAGGCTCTTCTGGGCGTTAAATCGTCCACACACACATGCACTAATTGCGTATGTTATAGCATTTGTCACGTTTATTTTTCAGCATCCCACATGTCCGCCATGGTGCGGCTGATGCACACCCAACCACAGGAACCGGAACCGCAGCGCACGCGCTAATCCGCAGCACCGCGGTAGAACAAGCGCTTCTGAAGCGCTAACAGGGCGCTACTGAAGCGCTAACAAGGCGCTACAGGAGCGCTAACAAGGCGCGACTGGAACGCTAACAAGGCGCTATTGGAGCGCTAACAAGGCGCTACTGGAGCGCTAACAAGGCGCTGCAGAAGCGCTAATCGCGCGCTATGTTCGAACTAAGTCACGCGCTTGGAAGCGCCACATGAGCGCTCCATGGAGCGCTCACGTAGCGCTAACTTAGCGCTCCGCCGTATGTGTGAACCGGCCTTTAAAGGCCGGTTCACACATGCAGCGAAGCGCTGATGTAGCGCTGCTCACGTGCCGTCAGCTACTTGCCGTCTGCCATAAGCAACAGTTTTGACGGTGTGATACAAAGCTGGTGAACGCTGCCGTCAGCACGCGCTTAGCGCGAGGTCAGCGCTATGCTTGGAGCGCTCCGCTGCATATGTGAACAGGCCTTTAGAAACCATTCCTGGTAGAAATCCCTGAGCCTTACACTACCATGTTTCCCGTTTCGTATGTGCTGATTTCAGATGTTTTATTTGTAATTTATTTTGATGTTGCAATTTGTCATTTATAATTACCAAACCGGTTCGCGAACCGGTTGGTTCGAGGATCGAATTAATCGAACCGGAACTGAAACGGAACAAAATAAATTTACCTGAACCTGAACCGCAACCGAACCCGTATTTTTTTCGGTTCGACACACTGATATATATATATATATAAGTCAAAGATGCGTACTGTCGGAGTTACTAATTCGAAGTAATAAACTTCGAATTAGTAACTCCGACAGAACGCATCTTTGACTTATTAACTTTTCCCGGTCCATTGTTTTTATATTTACCTTACTTTACCTATATATATATATATATATATATATATATATTGTTACGGTGTTGTTGAAGGAGTAGACAGCCTCTGTCGGTCGGCTTTTATTTGGAACTGCCGGGCTCAGCTCGAGCAGTCACGCGCCCTAGCCATTTGTCTGGTGCGCTCTTTTTTTTCATCTATATAACATTACACCCCCTTTTGTTTTGCGGTCGTCCCGACCGCTAATAAAGAGTTTTAGTAGATCGTTCCCATGACCCCGATAACGATACCCGATACTCCGCCACCGCATCCCTTGTGCATGCATAGTATCGTTATCGGGGCTATCGGAGGTATCGGAACGATCTACTAAAACTCTCTATTAACAAAATATATATGTATGCATTTTTTTTTTTGTAACGAGGGTGATGGTGGTTTATGGGGAGGGTCGGGGGGGGGGTGGGGGTATAGGGCTTCATGCGGGCGACGTGGACTACATCGGAGGCTGCTCGGCGTCGGTCAGTAGTGCCTTGCTGTTGCTGCACGTGGTATGAAAGGTCGGAGAGCTTGCGCACGACTACGTACGGGCCGATGTAGCGGTGGAGGAACTTGGTCGCCAAGCCCTGATGACGCTGAGGTGTCCAGAGTAACACAAGGTCACCTATTTCATATGAAACGGGGCGGTGAGTCTTGTTATACCGTCGGCATTGGCCTTGCTGGGATGTACGTGTGCGTAGCCGGGCAAGTTGGCGCGCTTCTTCAGCACGACACACGAGATGTGCTACAGTGTCGGGAAGTTCGTCATTTTGACGGTAAGGTAAGAGCGTGTCCAAGAATGTGGTTGGAGTGCGATTAGGGAGAAGATAAAATGGTGAATAGCCGTGAGTGTCTTGAACGGCGGTGTTGTATGCGTAAGTAACGAACGGAAGAACAGCATCCCATTGGCGTTGGTCAGACTGAATATACATGGAAATCATATCGGCAATGGTGCGATTGAAACGTTCCACCAAGCCATTTGTTTGTGGATGATATGCTGTTGTGGGTCTATGAATGGTTCCACAAAGATGTAATAGTTTTTGTATCACCTGGGAAAGAAATACTGTTCCTCGATCGCTCAGTATGTGACGAGGGGGGCCGTGTCGCAAAATGATATTGTGTAAGAGAAATGTGGCGACTTCGTCTGAGTTTGCGGACTGTAAGGCAGCGGTCTCTGCGTAACGTGACAAATGGTCCATGGCAACAATGACCCAGCGGTTACCGTTGTGTGTAAGAGGAAGGGGCCCCAACAGGTCGACACCGACGCGTTCAAATGGGCAGTGAGGTGGATCGAGAGGATGTAGAAGTCCAGCTGGTGTGGTTGTTGGCCGTTTTAGTCGCTGACATTGGACGCATGATGCTACGTATTTGGAGATGTCGCGGTACATGCCGTGCCAGTAGAAGGTATTGCGCACACGTATATAAGTTTTAATGAAGCCCAGGTGTCCAGCTGTGGGGTCATCGTGTAGAGCGCCTAAGATATCAGGTCGGAGATGTTTTGGAACGACAAAGAGCAGAGTAGGACCATGTGGGTCATAGTTGCGACGATACAGTACGTCATTCTGCATTGTGTAGGGGTCAACAAGCCGTTGTTCGTGGCGGGTGAGGTGGGGTTTGTTCATACAGTGGAAAATCTGTTGTAAGTGTGGGTCTCTCCTTTGTTCCACAGCAAAATCCAAACTAGAGGTCAAAGCTATTGCGGCAACGGCAGCTGAGGGAGTTTCTGGGGAGGGTGAGATGGGACTCCGAGGTAAGCAGTCAGGCGCGTCGTGTTGTTTTCCGGACTTATAGAATATGGAGGCGTCGCATTCTTGGAGTTTCAGTGCCCATCGTCCCAGACGTCCAGAAGGATCTTTCAAGTTTGATAACCAGCACAGAGCGTGGTGGTCAGTAACCCCTTTAAACGGACGCCCAAATATATAAGTACTAAACTTGCTGACTGCAATTACGGCAAGACATTCTTTTTCAGTGATTGTGTAATTCATCTCTGCGTTGGACAAAGTTCGGCTTGCATATGCGATGACATGTTCGTGAGCGCCTTGTTTTTGCATCAGTAGCGCACCAAGTCCATAACCGCTAGCATCGGTGTGAAGTTCGATATCAAGAGCAGGATGAAAATGTGACAAGACTGGCTTGGTGGTCAATGCGGTCTTCAGTGTTGCGAATGCATCCTCTTGATCTTGAGACCATACGAACGGTCGATCTTTCTTGAGGATAGAGTTTAAAGGAGCAAAAATGGCAGCAAATCCGCGAATAAATCGTCGGAAATATGAACAGAGTCCAAGGAATGAACGGAGTGCCTTAACTGTTGCGGGGCGTGGAAAGTCGGTAACAGCGCGGAGTTTCTCTGGGTCTGGTGATATTCCGTGACGGCTGACGACATGTCCAAGAATTTTGATTTCTCGTGTACCAAAAAGGCACTTTTTAGAGCTGAGTTGAAGGCCGGCGTTTCGGAAGCATTCCAAAACAGTTGTCAATCGAGATAGATGTTCGGGAAAAGTGGACGAAAATACGACAACGTCATCCAGGTAACACAGACATGTTGTCCAGCGCAACCTGCGTAGTAGCGAGTCCATCATACGTTCGAAAGTTGCAGGAGCATTGCATAAGCCAAAAGGCATGACTCGAAACTGGTAAAGTCCATCGGGTGTTACGAACGCTGTCTTCTCTCGATCTTTTTCGTCAACGCTAATTTGCCAGTAGCCCGAGCGCATGTCAATCGACGAAAAATAGTTGGCGTCATGTAGCGTATCAAGGGCATCATCGATTCGGAGAAGGGGATAAACATCTTTTTTGGTAATTTTGTTGAGTCGTCTGTAGTCAACACAAAAACGCCATGTGCCATCTTTCTTTTTCACAAGCACTACGGGAGAAGACCAGGGACTTGCGGATTCAATTATATTTTGCTGTAACATGTCACTCACGTGTCTCTGGATGACTTCTCGTTCTGAACGTGAAACTCGATACGGACGGCTGCGTATGGGTTTTTCTGTTCCAGTATCGATAGTGTGTTTAACGGCAGATGTTTGAGCCAGAGGCCGAGAGTTAAAATCGAAAATGTCAACGAAGGAGCATAATAGCTTGTATAGGATATCCTGCTGCTCTGGTGGCAAATCAGTGCTAACGTTTTTCCGAAGCAACTTGAAGGAGTCATGGAGATCATTCAAATGAGATGTCAGAGGTACAGTATGATCACTGACAGTATTTACATACTCTATGTTATTAATTGTTGTGAACGCCACGCAGGTACCAGCCGACAAGTCTTGTGCAATGTTAGTGGTATTTGCTATTAAAACGGTGGTTTTGGCCGCAGTACACGTTATAATTGTCATGGGTAAAGCAAGTCCCTTCTGAAATAACACTTCGCGATTTGGTTCCAGCACGTAGGTGTCGTCTGTCACAGATCCTGCCAATTGTACAATAGCGCCAGTAAATGGTGCTACCCGTGTGTGACTCACTGCGCGGAAAGGTACAGATTGTTGTCTTGATGTGGAAGCGTCATTCGCATCTTCGCCGGGGAGAAGTGTGCGTGTGCCACAGTCAATAAGTGCACGTCGGTTGGCTAAGAAATCCCATCCTAAAATTATGTCGTGTGTGCAATTGTCCAAGACAGCAAAGCAATGGCGATGAGGCTCGTTATCGATAAAAATTTCAACGGAAACTAACCCAAGAGGATGTATCAGGGACGTGTTGCCTCCACGGAGACTGCCACCGTCCCAGGGTGTGGTAACAAGCTTTAACGTTTTTCGAATGTTCTCGCTAATTATTGAAATCGATGCTCCAGTATCAACAAGTGCTGCCAGTCTCACCTTTTTGATGATTATGTCAATTAAATTAGATGAGGACACAGTCGGTGGGGGATGTTGAGGAAACCAAGAAGCAGCCGTACCCCCTTTAGCTGCCTCATTTAGTTTTCCCCATCGAGGAAAGCTTTTGGAAAGGTGGACTGCCCGCGGAGAGGGGAGGGCTGCCGGTATGCGGGTGAGGGGCTGCGGTGTTTGCGACCACGGTTGGAAGGAGATGACGAGCGCCGTTGTTGACCGAAGCGGGGATCATCAACCTCGTTAGGTTGGTTGTAGAGCCGGCTGTTTTCATGTGGCGTAAAGTGCCGGGAGCCAGATGCGGTTCTTGCAGTGTCCGATAGCCGACGGCGACAGAAGCGCGAATAATGACCTGGTATACCACAGTAAAAGCAAGTTGGTCGACGGTCCGTGAAGTAGTTCGGAGGAACTACTGGAGGAGCCCAAGATCGTTGTTCAGTATAAGGCCGGGGAAAAGGTGTTCGAGGGTCAGGATGGTACATCGTGATGGGCTGATAATATTGTGCCGGAGACGTAGCGCATACTGCGTCGGGTGGTAGGGGTGCCGCTGGTAGAGGTAAAGATGTGGTCTCGACGGAAGGAGGGGAAAATCGAGACAACTCAGTTCGAATGAGTGTTCGTAACTCGTCGGGGGTAAGATGTGCCTCTGTTGATAAGCTTCGTTGAGGCCCGGGAGACAAGGCGGCGAGCTCTTCTTTGATTATTGTTCGGATGAGGGAAGCGATGTCGCCGGTCGATGAAAGTGGGGATGACGCGACGCAATTCTGGAGGCGAGTGATGCTTTCTGTTCCTGAAATGCGCCGATTCCGAAGCGCTTCCCATCGCTGGCATTGTTCCTGGAGTCTGGCGACTGTGGTTGGATTCTGGGAAATCAGTATGTTGAATGCGTCTTCTGCAATCCCTTTCATGATGTGGCTGACTTTTTCCGATTCAGGCATCGCTGGGTTGTCTCAAGTCCGGACTGAGCGCGAGTCGCAAGCTTGCGGGTCGCGTCCTGTGTTCGGCTGGTAGGGCATCCGAAGACATCTGATAGACGGGTCTTGAATGCGTCCCACGAGGCTATCTGATCTTCGTGGTTGTCAAACCATACCTTGGCGGTGTCACGTAGGTAAAAAACCACATTGGCCAATTTTAGGGTGTTGTCCCAGGCGTTGTGAGTGCTGACGCGCTCGAAGTTGCGGAGCCAGTCATCCACGTCATCGCTTCCGAAGCCGCCGAAGGTGGGAGGGTCTCGCTGTCGGTAGGGGACGGAGCCAACACGGAGATTTTGAGTGACTGACGCCTCACCTCGAGACATTGTTGGGGCAAGCTGCCTCAGACTTCGGAGAAGCGTTGTGGTTAGTGGGCGAAGAGGCGCAGGGGACGCACCTCCACCAAAATGTTACGGTGTTGTCGTTGAAGGAGTAGGCAGCCTCTGTCGGTCGGCATTTTATTTGGAACTGCCGGGCTCAGCTCGAGCTGTCGCGCGCCCTAGCCATTTGTCTGGTGCGCTCTTTTTCGTCATCTATATAACAATATATATATATAACTAGGAAGGAAAAAAACCCTTGGTGAAAGCAGCAACAAAACATTTCACCTATTACACTGCATGCACGTGCAAGATCGTCGTAAACAAGAACGAGGTTTTTTTTTTTTTTTCGTTTTCTTTTTTATTGACACGAAGAGAAAGGAAGTCAGACATTAGCCGGGAGACATCTCCTGACTGGCTACTCTGAGTAAAGAAGGGGAATGAGGGATACGACAGGTTACAAAAGGAAATAAAGTATCACAAAAAAAATAGTAGGAAGATCAGAACTTGTGGAGTTTCAAAGTCTCTTGCCCAGGCCTGTCTCTGACGGGAGCCTGACGAGGGCGTTCGTGGCTCTTGCGACAAAAGCTTCATTTTCCCAAGGACCTAGTATCATTTTCATGGTGAGGGAAGTTCCAGGCGATATGTGGAGCTGTGCATGAAATTGAAGTCGTTCATCTTCGTAGCTAGGGCACTCTGTCATTATATGTCTTAAATCCTCAGTAATTCCACATGTGGTGCAGTTTGGAGAGTCGACTTGACTAATGCAGAATAGGTAACGTTTCGTATATGCAACTTTCAGGCGCATCCGATGATGCACAGCCTCACGTCGCCGTTTAAGACCTCGAGGTGCTCGAAATGTTAAGTGTGGGTCAATGATTCGTAGCGATGTACTTTTATCAGCGGCATGTTCCCAGAGACGTGCGGCGGTTCTTTTTCCGAGAGTGGATTCACCACGCTTCTGATATCCTGACATTCTGACATTACCTGAGTGGAATTTTGGGCTCGGTTTACAACAGCATCAGCCATTTCGTTGCCCGGAATTCCACAATGACTGGGTATCCACTGGATGCACAGCGAGTGGCCTTGACACACTCCGTCGTAATGAAGTTGAAGTATTTGTAGTAGCAGTTGCTTATAAGGGCTGTTCTTGCTTAGGCAGTCCAGGGAATGCAGCGATGACTGTTATTATCGTCCAGGAACGAGGAGGTGTTGCAATTATAAATCTTAACGCTTCACGAATTGCTACAAGTTCAGCAGCTGTTGAAGACATTCGATGTGAAAGCTTATATCCATTTGTGTGGGTGAGTCCGGGAATTACAAGGCCAATAGAGGAACTAGTATGAGTCGTCTCGTGGATGCGTCCGTGTAGATGTGACAGGAAGAGGAATGTCGTGTGTACAAAACAGAGAAAACTGCTGCAAAGCGACTGCAGGAAGCGTTGACTTTTTAGTTATTCCCTGGATAGTTGTATACACTTGTACTGGAAACAGGAATTATGGGGACGTGGTAGGTAGCATATATTCTTGAAACGTAGTCGGTGTGCTCTCAGTATTGTCTAGAATCTGCTGTCCCATACGGCTGTAAGAACACCTTTCTGCCTTTCTGGTAAGTCAGCCAGGTGATGAGCGCGATGCTTTGTTAAAGGGCCTCTGACCCGGCAAAAATATTTTTTTTTATGCTAGGCGTTGAAATGGCATGTGAGGACATTACAAAAGAATTGTTTTACTATAGAGGTGCGTAGTTTTTTTTTTTTATAAAGAATAGAAACACGAGGTACAATTCAAAGTTCCCGCCCACTGTGACGTAACAGTGTACCGCAAGGTGTCGGGACTGTCAGAAGGGAGGCATCGCCGGAAGTCACGTGAGTTGTATCCCTCCTCGTGCTTACCGCGAGCGCGTGCAATATTTTTTTAAATATTTTTGTTATTCTCCGCACCTCGACGAGTGATATCCAAACATACAAGGTTTCTTTCATTTGCTTTTCATCGCTTAATGTTGCTGTAAAGGTAGAAGAAGAGGAGTCAGTGAATTGACGTGATCAACTACAATGCCTAGAAGGTGCTGTGTGAAGGACTGTCCCGGTATTTCAGCAACTGAAGAAGAGATCACACTGCATGCATTTCCGAGAGACGGTAGACATCTTCAGCCTGGAGAGTATACGATGATTCGACGACCTCGGTGTCCGAATCTTCAGCAATGCAATTGGGCGTGTCGTACGCTAGCAATCCTAATTTCTGCGAGCGTTCTACAATTTTTTTTTTTCAAAACTTGATAGCTTTTTTTGTGCCCAGTATAGCTCTGTATCATCGGACTGACGGCACGCACTCGTACACTGGCTTGTACTCGCAACGCTTTCCTCATTGACCTCCATCACGTCGATCCACTGACTCTTCGTCCTCAACTTTTACAGCACGCAAACTGACCAACGGTGCAGCGATAAAGAGCTAGTGGAACTGAAACTTCGTTTTCTACAATCGCTCGTACAAAGAGCAGAAAATAATAATAAAAAAAAGTCGTAGGCACGGTCATGGAGAGCACGAGGAGTGAAACTCACGTGACTTCCTGCGAAACCCACTTTTAGTGACGTATGTCGATGCCTCCCTTCTGACCGCCCCGACACCTTGCGGTACTCTGTTACGTCACAGTGCACTGGCGGGAACTTTGAATTGGGCCTCCTATTTCTATTTCTTATAAAAAAAACTACGCACCTCTATAGTGAAACAATTTTTTTGCAATTACCTGACATGCCATTTCAACGCCACGCATGAAAAAAAAAATTTTTTTGTCGGCGTGTCAGAGGTTCTTTAAGTGTCGGATATGAATCCGAACAGTCTCCTGTGTACGAATGACCAACTAGCCCACTAGATGATTTTAATACGAATGGCTATTATTGGAAGGCAGAGAGATTCGGCAATGGTGTCAATAGTAAATGTAGATTTAGGGACTCCGAGACATACTCTGAGTGATTGTGCTTGAAGAGATTGGAGCTTTTCAGGTTGGTAGGACAAAGACCATGCATGACAGGAACGCTGTAGCGAAGAACTCCAACAAATAAGGCGTTGTATAAACGAAGGAGGGCCGCTGTTGAAGCACCCCAAGTTGTGCAGCTTATAAAGCGTCCCAAGCTGATAAACGCAGAAAGTTTGATTTTGAGGTACGACAAATGGGAGCTCCAGGTTAACCCTTTGTCGATATAAACTCGAAGAAATTTATGAGCTGCGACGTGTGGAATAGTAGCACCGTCAATTGATAAGGGGTAACGATCTACTTTCATTCTAGTGAATGCAATAGCGGCAGATGTTGCAGGGTACAACTCGAGGCCTCGTGTGGACCAAAACCTTGATATGTTGTGGAGAGCAGCTTGTAGGCGCAAATGTATTCGCTTAGTAGACATTGCTGACGTCCAAAGACACACGTCGTCGGCGTACAGCGAGATATGTATAGAATCCGGGGATGAGTGCATGGAGACCACGTGATGGAGACCAATGAGGGTGATATTAAATAGGACTGGACTCAGAACCCCTCCTTGAGGAACACCTTTAGTGAGAGTATGGTGGCTGGTATCTCCATCACTCGTGCGCACAAAGATTGTCCGATTGTGAAGGTAGTCGGCAATCCAGTCATGAAGGCGACCTCCGATACCTATTATTAGGCCTTGCAGAACTTGTTAACGTAGCAGCTTGGGCGAATTGGTTGCACATGATAACACACACCACAGCGCACTATAGCAAATAACACTCACACCTTACACACGAAAAATAAAGCAAAATTCAAACAAACCGCGCTGACTGACAACTCTTTTTATATAACTTTGTCTTCTTCAACCTCTAGCACCACCGAATTTCCCAATTCACGCGCACCGATCTCCTAGATGCCTAAAAATGTTTTCTCTTTTTCTGTCAGGTGTAAAGCTGGTGTACTTATACAGTTGTTATAGTTCCTGGCGATATGTTCTGCTTCGATAATTTCTTGAGTTAATTGGTTTCTGTTCCTGCCTAAAATTGTACAGGATGGCAAGTGAACGTCGCACCCACAATCCCGGCAGTGTATGCCTAGATGCCCTGAGTTGGGTCTGGAGCTGTTGTTGTTGTGTTCCCGGAGCCTATCGTTAAGGCATCGTCCGGTCTGACCAATGTACACTTTCCCGCACGAAAGGGGAAATGAGTACACCACTTCATCGGCACACTCAACGAACATGTTCTGATGGTTTTTGGTGCAGCATACTGTTCGGTGGAAATCAGGTGAGTTGACTTGTTTACACAAGTTGCCAAGCTTATTGGGAGCAGTAAAGACGACAGTGATGTTGAACTTGTTTGCAATTTTCTTGATTCCATGGGAGAACCTGTGGAAGTATGGAAGCACGACAGGTCTCGTAGATCTTTCTCTGGCTCTTGGTGTGATATATGATGTCGTATTTTTTGTTTTCAAGATGTTCTCAGCAATCGATGTTAATAATGACGTGGGATATCCGGCGGATGTTAATCTGGAAATTTGGGCATCGAAGCTTATTGAAATAGAATGCTCGCAAGATTTTTGAAGAGAGTTACTTAGACATAATTTGACGATTCCTCTTTTTACTAGCTTAGAATGTGCCGAATTGTACGGAATAATTGTTTTTTTATTCCTTGGCTCATATTTCCAGCATATATGAGTGTGTTGTAAATTGAGCCTGAGATCGAGGAATCGGATTGATCTTTCTTCCGGAAGCTCATAAGTAATTTCCAGTGGTTTTAGGCAGTTTTTAAAAGTAGATAGAACACCGGCAATAGTGGTTGGAACATTACTGTTCTCGGCGTCAAGAATGATCAAATAATCATCGACGTACCGAAATACTCTAGCAACTCTGGTGGAGTCAAGCCAATTGTTCAAGAGTCTGTCTTGGTGCGCGAGATAGAGATCACTTAGCACTGGGGCAATGCACGACCCAATGCAAACACCTTTCTTCTGTAGATACGTTTTTTCTTTCCAGGTAATAAAGGTGGAGTGAAGATAAACCGAGAGTAGATGTAGAAAATTGTCTTCGGAAATACCCGCAGAATTTTGGAACGCTATGCCACCAAAAGAATCAATACTCTCTTCTACACATCGCAAAAGACCGTCCTGGGGCAGTTCGTAGTACAGGTCTTTTATGTCGATGGAAAAAGCTTGAAAACAAAAAATACGACATCATATATCACACCAAGAGCCAGAGAAAGATCTACGAGACCTGTCGTGCTTCCATACTTCCACAGGTTCTCCCATGGAATCAAGAAAATTGCAAACAAGTTCAACATCACTGTCGTCTTTACTGCTCCCAATAAGCTTGGCAACTTGTGTAAACAAGTCAACTCACCTGATTTCCACCGAACAGTATGCTGCACCAAAAACCATCAGAACAGGTTCGTTGAGTGTGCCGATGAAGTGGTGTACTCATTTCCCCTTTTGTGCGGGAAAGTGTACATTGGTCAGACCGGACGATGCCTTAACGATGGGCTCCGGGAACACAACAACAGCTCCAGACCCAACTCAGGGCATCTAGGCATACACTGCCGGGATTGTGGGTGCGACGTTCACTTGCCATCCTGTACAATTTTAGGCAGGAACAGAAACCAATTAACTCGAGAAATTATCGAAGCAGAACATATCGCCAGGAACTACAACAACTGTATAAGTACACCATCTTTACACCTGACAGAAAAAGAGAAAACATTTTTAGGCATCTAGGAGATCGGTGCGCGTGAATTGGGAAATTCGGTGGTGCTAGAGGTTGAAGAAGACAAAGTTATATAAAAAGAGTTGTCAGTCAGCGCGGTTTGTTTGAATTTTGCTTTATTTTTCGTGTGTAAGGTGTGAGTGTTATTTGCTATAGTGCGCTGTGGTGTGTGTTATCTTGCAGAACTGTTGAGTGATGAACATCATCAAAGGCTCCCCGAATGTCGAGAAATGCAGCCTTTGTGAGCTTGCCACGGAGCCTCTGATCATCGACATGAGCAACTAGGTTCATGATATTGAGGACGAGTTCGTCCTTGGTGATCTCGTCGTTGTGGCTGGATCTGTTCATTAGGGCCGGTTTGCTCATCTTGCGGCTGCGGACGCGGCTGCGGCCAGGAGGGATTTTTCTGTCACGTGACCAGCTCCATGGGGACAAGAAAGCACCTAGCGTCCCTTCCTAATGGCGGAGAAATCCGTGTCGCTTCGAGTACAAAAGTCTAATTTCGCTCGCAGAAACTGACTGCACAGGCTTTCAACTGAGGTCCAATTGACCGCCCCATCATACGTTAGGAGCGGCAGGTAAAGTTACAGCCAGGGAACGTAAATATAAACCAAAATAAAGGAAAAATCACGCAAAACAAAAGCGGTGGTTGTGTATTTATATATATATGGTGCCAGCGCCGACACGAGCAGCATCTGATGTAGTCGAAGAGGATTGAGCGCACGTGCGGAGTGTGCAAGACGTTCGAAACATGAGCTCCGTAGGTGTTCAGAGCTTGTGTGCTCTGGGCGCGACGCGCCAGCCGGGCAGACGAAGCAGACGAGGGTAGACGAAGCAGACTTACAACGTTTATTACCCTAGCATCAAGTGGCGAAAAGAATCCCCGCGTCTCGCGGCGCACGCGCTTATCTAGATCACGATGCGCTCCTGGCGCCATCTCTTGGTCTCCCCTACATCTCCCCCCGGAGCTCGTTACTGCACTCTAGTTACACAGTTCGAAAGAAAGCGATGTTTACAAGTCCAACCGTCTTGGTGGCTTGATGGCACGTCCATAGCGTGATCTTGTAACACCTTGCGGGGAAGATGCACGATCCAGAGAGGGTGAAGAGCAGCCCGCAGTGGGCAACTCCCCAGGCTGACCTTCTTCGGGTGGTTGTCCTGGAGGCTCTTCGGCAGCAGGAAGCTCGACAGACTCCCTCGCAGTAACGGTCGGCGAGAAGGGCACCAGGTGCCGGCGGTTTCGCTGTAGGATTCCCTTGGGAGTCTCTACGACGTACGACCGTGGTCGTTGGGCAGGGCTCAGGACGCGTGCTTGACAGCTGGCATCCGTGACCCAGACGCTGTCACCTGGCTTGAGAGGATTAAGAGAGCGAGCGTTGTGCCGGCGATTGAAGTCTCTCGCCTGCCTGACCTTATTCCTGGAGTCTTGAGCCCGGAACCTCTCGTGGCTTGGTTGAACTGGTGCGAGTCGCTGCGGCAGAGCAGGAAGACGCGTCTGTAACCGCCGACCCATCAGCAACATGGCAGGAGAGACTCCCGCGACGCCCGGAGTGTCCCGGTAGGTGAGAAGCGCTAGGTATGGGTCTTCGGACTTGTACAAAAGATCCTTCACCGTGCGCACCATGCGCTCTACTGCGCCATTACTCTGCGGGTACCGAGGGCTACTGGTCTCATGCTCGAAACCGTATGACAGAGCAAAGTTTGCGAATTCCTGTGAAGCAAACTGCGGACCATTGTCTGTCCGTACAACGTCCGGTATCCCATGTCGGGAAAAGCAGCTCTTGATAGCCGCGATAACCGCTGAGGCTGACGTAGAGCTCAAGGAGACGACTTCCGGAAACCGAGAGTAATAGTCCACCATGAGAACATAATCACGGCCTTTCAGATGAAACAAGTCAATGGCTAGGCGTTGCCATGGCCGATCTGGTGTAGGCGTTGACATCAAGGGCTCCGAGTGTACAACCCTTGTTTCCGCACACTTGTCACAGCTGGTGACCAAATGTTCGATGTGGCTGTTGCAGTTAGGCCACCAGACGCTTTCTCTGGCTCTCTCCTTACAGCGGCGAAGTCCTTGATGGCCGTCGTGCAGAAGGGCCAGGACGTTGCTACGCAGAGAAGCAGGAATAACGAGGCGGCAGTCCAGCAGAAGAAGGTCCTCCGAGACTGTCAACCTTCCTCTCTCTTTCCAATACGGCACCAAGTTGGGAGGCAGCTTCCTCTTGTCTGGCCATCCCTCTTGGCAGTAGCGGACGACGAGAGAACATTCTCCATCTTCAGCTTGTCGACGACGAACCTCTTCCAGCCTGTTAGCGAGGGGAGGTGGAAGACCTTTAAATATCTCGCTAGCGAAAATTTCGACGGAGAATACTGTAGAAGAAGACCGGACATCGCAAGGGGCACGTGACAGCGTGTCCGCCGTGGCAAGAAGTCTACCTGGTACGTGCCGAACATCGAATTGGTAGCGCATCAGCTTTATGCGCATTGGCTGAATTCGTGGTGGCAGCAACTCCAGCTCCTTTTTTCCCAGCAGGGCGACGAGAGGCAGGTGATCTGATTCCACGGTAAAACTAAGCCCACGCAGATACTGGTCGAACCGAAGAACAGCCCAGGTCACGGCGAGAGCTTCCTTTTCTGTCTGACTGTAGCGTGCTTCAGTCGGAGTCAAGTACCTTGAAGCGAAGGCCACAGCACGACGAGCTCCGGACGGCTGATCTTGCAGCAGTACCGCTCCCAGGCCAAATGAGCTTGCATCTGCGGAAAGTATCGTAGGATAGCTTGGATGGTACTTTGCCATGCAGGTTTCCGAGCTCAGCATAGCCTTCAACCGCTTGAACGCGTCATCTTGGCTTGCTCCCCAGGACCATGCGCTTGACTTGTTTAGGAGTGAACGGATGGGGGCAGTTACGTCCGAAAGGTGCGGCAGGAAGCGTCCAATGTGGTTCACCATCCCTAGTAGACGGCGAACGCCTGCAACGTCCGTTGGCGGAGGTAGCTCCCGAATGGCTCGAAGCTTGTCGGGATCCGGCGAGATACCATCTCCATCGACGACGACTCCGAGGAACTTGACCGAGGGAACCCGGAATTCACACTTCTGGTCGTTGAGCTTGACCCCGGCTTGCTCAAGTCGTCGGAGTACCTCAGCAAGGCGTTGATCGTGCTGTTCAAGGTCTCTACCGTAAACAAGGACATCGTCGATCATATTCACGACGCCAGGCAGCCCCTCCAGGACCCGTGACATTTGACGTTGAAAATATTCGGGTGCAGACGCCAGACCAAATGGCAGACGACGGTAGCAGTAGCGACCAAACGGCGTGATGAACGTCGTTAATTCTTCGCTTGCGTCGCTGAGCTTGATTTGGTGGAAACTGGAGGTCGCGTCGAGTTTTGAAAACACTTTGGCGTCGCCTAGCTGCCCCAGGATCTGGTCAACCGTCGGCAGGACGTATCGCTCCCGCTCGATGACTTGGTTTAACTTGGTCAGGTCGACGCACAGCCTGTACCCACCCGACGACTTGGGGACGACGACAAGTCCGGAGCACCATGCTGTCGGCTTGTCAACCCTTCTGATGACACCTTGAGCTTCCATGGCATCAAGTTCTCTCTTGACGACGTCGAAGAGCGGCAGCGGTATTCGTCTTGGAACGCTCAACGAGTACGGCTGAGCCCCTGACTTCAGACGAATGATGTACTTTTCTTAGAGTTCGCCCAGTTCTTTAAAGATATGGGCGTCAGAAGATGGAACACAGCTGACACGAGCGTCGGAAGACGGGACACGTCCATCCGTTTTTCCGGACTCGGCGGAGGTGGTGTTCACAAACTTGACCACGCCGAGAGCTTCTATCGCAGGTAACCCTAGAAGCGGTGTAGTTTGAGCCCGCATGACGTAAAGCTGTTGGACGGTGCGCTTGTCCTTCCACGCCAGAGTAGCTTGGAAAGTGCCCAAAACAGGCAGTGGCTGGTTCCCCGGGCCGATAAGCTCTCCTTCCACTGCGTCGAGCTCGCGAGGAACGCCTGGAAGCGACGGCGGAACGACGGTGACGTCTGCTCCCGAGTCCACCTTGAACCTTGTCACGTGGCCGTTGACGCTTACTTCGACGTATCTTGCCCGTTGCGTACGAACAGAGCAGAGTTCGACGAAGCCCAACTTCTCCTTGCGCTTCTTCGCGCGACAAACTTCTGCAAAATGACCTGCTTTTTACAGAAATTGCAAGTTGCCTTCCGTGCTGGACAATCCTTGCGGTCATGCGCAGAACGCCCACAATTCCCACAAACTGCGTTGTCCAAACGCTGCTGCCGGTTACGTGCGCGCGACGACGGAGTGGATGACGCAGTCTTTTTCTTCGTCGCGTCGACGTTCAAGGCCGCTGCAGCTTGCGCCGAACGAGAAGCGCGCTCCCTCTCAGCATCTTCGTGCTGGCGGGCTTGTAAAAGTGCTTCGTCAGCGGTGAGCCGTGTGGAACGGCACAGCTGGTCCGATAGCTTCTCGTCCAATAAGCCGACTACGAACTTGTCACGCACTAGGCGGTCTTCTATCTCGGGGCTGTTGTAGTTGCAGCGTCTGATTAGGGTTCGAAGCTCCGTGAAAAACGCGTTGACTGTTTCCCCAGGCTGCTGAGTCCTGCGGTGGAATCTTCGGCTTTCGTAAATTTCGTTCGCCGGATGAACGAAGTGTTGAGTCAGCCGCTCCTTGACGGCGGCAAACGGTTGCGTCTCCGGGGTTAGCACGCCAAGCGAAGCTAGTACGGTACGAGCTTGCGGACCCATGCAATAAAGCAACGTTCTTACTTGCGTTTCGTCGCTTGCAGAACGTAGACCGGTGGCGAAGGCGTAGTCCTCGTAGGTTTGAATCCACGTTGTCCATTCGCCTGGGCTCGTGAAGACGAACGGCGACGGCGGTTGAAGCCCCGTGGCCCCGAGGTGGACGCTCTTTTCTTCGTCCGGCATGGCGGTAGCGCTGACTACGAGCAGGTGTACCCCACTTCTGACACCATGTTCAGAGCTTGTGTGCTCTGGGCGCGACGCGCCAGCCGGGCAGACGAAGCAGACGAGGGTAGACGAAGCAGACTTACAACGTTTATTACCCTAGCATCAAGTGGCAAAAAGTATCCCCGCGTCTCGCGGCGCACGCGCTTATCTAGATCACGATGCGCTCCTGGCGCCATCTCTTGGTCTCCCCTACAGTAGGAGCGTCTACAACGGCCCTTGCTGGCCGCGGACTTTCTGATTCTGCATCTACTGATGAGTACCAGGTTGTACTGCCACCCCTACCGCGTGGTGCACTAGCACTGAACACTGTACTTCTGCACTGTGATGTCAAAAGCCGCCCGTATAGGATTGAAGACTTCAAACGTGAGCTGGAACTCCTGAACGTCCTCCGAGAAGTGGCTTCAATAGGAGCATACCAGATGAATCACGTGTGGATCGTCACTCTGAGATCATCAGCTGCCACGCTCAGGTTAGTCGCTGCAAAGGAGCTTAAAATCAAGGACCGGCGATGGATAGTCATTGATCCGAGCAACGCTGAAGTTAGAGTCAAGATCCATTGGATCCCATTTCACGTGTCGAACGATGCAGTACGCAAGGCGTTGGAGCCTTTCGGTAAAGTTACAGAAGTAACCCGGGACACCTGGATGGCCGAAGGTTTCCAGGGCATCGAGTCTGCGACAAGGCTTGTGCGGATCACCCTCCAAGAGGGGACAACGATCGACAGCCTACCGCACCAGTTACGGCTCTTTGGAGCGAACTGTTTGATTGTGGTCCCTGGACGCGCACCGTTATTCTTGCGCTGCAAGCGTACTTGACACATCCGACGAGACTGCCGTGTGCCGCGTTGTTCAGAGTGTCATCGCTTCGGACATGAGGCAGAAGACTGCGTGAGGACCTACGCTTCAGCTGTCGGACGTCAAGAAACTGATCCGGTAAATGAAATGATCATGGACGCTGACGAGGCGGAGAGCACAGCAGCCAGCACTGCTCCTGCAGTCCTGAACCCTGTATGCAACGATTTTCGCCCTGAAGAACAAGACCGAAAGCCTGGTGAAGAGGAGAAGACATCTGTCACAACAGACGAGAAGAAAGTCTCAAGCTCACCAGAGCCTCAAATTGAAGAAAACAGCAATCTGGAGCAGCATTCAACCACAGAGGAGGCCCCGGAAGTCGTCGAAATGCCTGACGCGAGTCAGGCTAGCAAGCGATCCCTGGAAAGATCATCCGAGATGCCGGAAACCGAGAATGAAGTTAGCGAAAAGGAGGTGCCGTGGAAAAAGTTTACTAGAAGAAAAGGTCGTTATAACGCGCTTCGTACCCGACAGAACTTGCAGTAATGGTGCAAGGTGAAAGACTGGATTCATCTACAGATGGCACTCTGCAACTATCAACTTAGGCAAGTATAATTGGGGAAAGGGAAGAAACTATTAGTATCTTGGGTATCCCGCCTGTGTGCAACCTTTCCTCTTAGAAATGTTTAAGATTCCCGAACCTTGTCGATTCGCGTCTTTGAATGTCCGGGGATTGAATTCCAGCCGAAAGCAGTACCAGTTACAGCGGTTGCTAGCTAAAGAGCATCTGGATATTTTGGCAGTTCAAGAGACGAAAATGTCCGAAGACGAACAGGTTGAGCGAACATTGCGGCCATTTCTTTTGAGGTACGAGGTTTGTGTCCGCCCAGCCGTTGGTGTGTCAGCAGGGTGCTTTCTCTTTCTAAAAAAGTCCTTAAATATTTCTAATTTGTCAGTAATTTCTCATGATCAGGGTCGTTTCATTATTTGTGATTTTACTATGTCAGAACTGTCTTGGCGAGTTATTTGTATCTACGCTCCGAACAAGGTGAAAGATCGAGAACTTTGCTTTAATTATCTTCGCCAATACTTAGAATGTGACCGCATGGTTGTCTTTGAAGATTTCAATTGTGTCTGCAACGCTTCAGATAGGTCAACGCAAAGAAATGTCAATGACAGTAGCGCGAACCTGTTAAGCGAGATAATAGATGAGTACGATATGATAGACGCAGCGGGAATTAATGCACAGAGAGGACAGCTACAGTACACGCATTTCCAGGCATCCAGACATTCGCGTCTTGATAGAATTTACGTGTCATTTGATTTAATAAGTAATTTTAAAAAGTACGAAGTCAAGAAGTCAAATTGGACGTTTAGTGTTTATACAGTGTAAGGTTGGTCTGCCAGGATGAGGCGACACTGGTTTACACTGTAGATGAGCAATTTTGCCAGTGCAGTACGACTGCTAACCTGGGGTCTTTGACGTGCTCACGCAGTAGTGATACACGACCGCACGCCGGTACGATGCTCATCCAGATCGAAACGGGCAGGGGTGGGGCTCGAACCCAGGATCCCTGGGTTCTGCAGCGCGAGCTTTCGCTCCACGCGCGTCAAGCTGGGTGTGCGCTTCAGCCCACTCAGCCACCGATCCTTTTTCTTTTTTTTTTCTTTATTGCAAGATTTTGACAGTGAACAAAGATTCACAATGCACGATAAATTTCACTTGAACATGTGCAATATTATATTGACGGCGCTAGTGAAGGCGACGATAGAACGTCGCCTGTAAGGTTTGGAGAGGCGGTGAGAATTGTTAAAATTCTCTCATCATCGACAGCTTCAAAAATGCAGGCAACCACTCCAGTTCCAGACATACTTTCTCGTAGACAGCTGCTATCAAGTTTATATTTTCAATGAAATAATACCGTACTGGACGGGCATCCAGATCCGCGTGACGAACTGCCATCCTACATCTCCAAATAGCATGCAGGCCCAGTAAAAATACGAGATCATATGGGAAAGGCGTCCCTTCCACAGACAAAAAGCGTATTCCCCGAGCCGTGAGTGGTAGGTCTTTTTTAAGAGTGCGTTGGAGCACGTCCCAGAACAGGATAGCATCCCAGCAGTCCAGGAACACGTGCTCCACGGTCTCCGGTTTCTTGCACAAAATACAATCCTCGCTCCATGGTACAAACATGCCCTTTTTTGCTAACCATGTCTTTACTGGAAGCGTGTTGGTATGTAGTTTAAAATAAAAGGTTTTCACAGATCCGGGAACTAGCATTCTTTTCACGCGGGAAAGCACATCACGGTCAGTACTGTCGGAGAACAAAGAGCGATACAATGGGACGGGAAACAGGCATTCAACAAGATCTCGCTTCAGACGCTTTCGTGTGACAAAGTTTAAGTACTCTCTTGAAAATCGCACACTAAGAAATTGGTACGCACAAACAACCTCTCTAAGAAAGCCCGTTACTTGGCCTTCACATGTGTCACACGTCGAAACAATGAACTCGGGTAACTCTCTGAACAACCGTACTTGAATGACAGTTCTCAGAAACGGGTCAGCCTGGTCTCGCAAAAAGAAAAACCTCGATACCAGCTGTCGTATGAACAAATGCGACAAACTAAGCCCACCCGACTTTACGCGGCGAAAAAGGTTATCTCGTCTAGTCCTTTCCCAGGTAGACTTCCATATGTACACGGCCATCACCCGGTGCATGCGTTGCAAATGCACACGAGAGCAGTGCAGAACCTGTAACAGGTACCAAATCTTTGCAACAAAAAATAAATTACACACTGTTGCCCGTGCGAAGATAGAAAATTCCTTGCCACCCCACTTCGCGGCTTTAAGACTCATCTCCTCTGTTTTGTTACGCCAGAGCTCGTTGCTTTCACGGTAATTGTTCAAAGGCACTCCCAAGTATACGCCGGGCTCTGTAGACCACTGAATAGATTCAAACACACGCGGAGTCACGTCCCAGTGGCCGTGCCAGATCCCCAAGCATTTCGCCCAGTTCACAGCACACGCTGTCTGGGCGCAATATGATCTCGTGAGTTGAACAGCCGCTGAGACGCTTTCTCTATCACTACAAAAAATCGCAACATCATCTGCGTACGCTAATATTTTAACATCACATGCATTTAAAGAAAAACCACGTATGTTCCCACTCTTTATGACACTTAGGCAGTAGGGCTCAAGAAATATGGCGAACAACAACGGCGAAAGTGGGCACCCTTGCCGAACAGAGGATAACACAGAAATGCGTTTAGTTACTTGTTTGTTAATTACAAGACTAGTCGTGCAGTTACTATAGGCATCTTTACTCCATCAAAAATAATTTTACCCACGCCAACATGGTTTAGAATGCAAAAAAGAACATCATGGGACACTCGATCAAAAGCTTTTTCAAGATCGACTTGCAACAGAGCAACTTTCCGGAAATTAGCATCACATAGTTCCAACACACTACGCGCAACATGAATGTTACTCATAATCGTACGTCCCTTGATACCGCACGTTTGATGTTCTCCCACCACATCTCCAATAACCGATTGCATTCGTCTCGCAAGGATTTTCATTAGAATCTTATAGTCCGTATTAGCTAGTGTAATGGGCCGGTAATTGGCTACATTACGAAGTTTATTAGTGTCTTCACTTTTGGGGATAAGGACTGTGTGGGTAAATAAAAAGGAAGGGGGAAAAACTTGGTTTTCATAACATTCGCGGTACACTTGTAACAAAATACAAGCTAAATCTTTTTTATACTTTTTATAAAAGGCAGCACCCAAACCATCAGGGCCCGGTGATTTTCCGCTTTGCAAATCATCAATGGCTCTTTCTACTTCGGACAGACCTATCGGCTGTTCTAACCATTCTTTTATTTCACTACCTATCTTTGGCAGAAGGGGCAAAAAATTTTCTGTGAAACCTTCTTCTTTTGGGGCTTTGTGGCTCAGTAAGTTTTCGTAGAATTCAAGAAAGGCTCCCTCAATTATGCTAGAGTCACGCGTCGTGGTACCCTGATAATCAATTTCAGTTATTTCATTGGCGCGTGCGTATCTCTTTTCTGTGGCTAACGCTCGTTTTGTTGGTGCTTCACCCGCGAGAAACTTTTCTGCCCGGGCACATATTATCGCACCTCTGTAGTGCTCAGTATCTATGAGCTGTAGCTTGCTTTTTATTTTATTAATGTCATCTATAAATAACCCGGGGGATTTACACTCTTCTAGAACAAGCTCCTTTAAAGTTGAGCGCAGCTGCTTTTCCTCTTTCTCTTTCTCGTACTTTAGAATGGTTGATCTTTCTATGGCGTCCATTTTAACTACTCGTTTAAATTCTTCCCATTCTCCGGTCATTTCGCTCCCGCAGATGTTCCTAAAATTTTCAATCCTTGCATTTATCTTGTCGTTAAACACCTCGTCGTCAAGGAGCTTGTAATTCATTTTCCAATTGTGCCAATCAAATCGGTGTCGTTCTGTTCTTTTTGATCCTAACCCGAAAGTCACGAGGCAGTGGTCGCTAAAGCACACCTGCTCGACACTATAGTGTCCACACAGCGGAACTAGCTCAACTGACACGTTTGCTCTGTCTAGCCGTGCGTGGCTACTTCCTTGGAAATGTGTGAACTGCACGCCCTTCGTGCCCTTTCCGCAATGTGCCACGTCCTCCAAGTAATGCTCATTTACCAGTTCATTCCAGACATCGCCACTGCTATCCCTCCGGCGACTATGAGGGGTCCTGTCTTCTGGAGCACATGTACTGTTAAAATCCCCCACCACCACAAGCAGTCGTTCGCACTTTAAATATTCCGCTATACTTTCAAAAAAAATGGCATCGTTCCGTCTCTACAGTCGATGCGTAGATACAGATTATACGAAACTCTTGATCTGAAAAGCAAATATCACAATACACGACTCTCCCATCTTCACGCGAAGCAACATTCTCAACAATAATACCTAAAGCATTTTTCAAAAAGATGCATACACCTCCCGACCTCCCTACCGCATGGCTTACGCATACATCGTATCGCGACTCAAATTGGCGCACCATCTGCTCGGTCTGCTCCTCGCTCTCAATCTTGGTTTCCTGGACCGCTATCACGTCGAGGTCGTCTTCCAAGAACAACCTTCTGAGCTGGCACTGCCTTCGCCTTGCAGACAGTCCTCTTACGTTCAGGGTAGCTATACGCAGTGCGACCTTGAGCTGTTTCATAGCTTTAAAAACTTAGGAGCTTATGACCTTGCGCCAGCTATCAGACACTTGCCAATCAGGGGGTAGCGGGGAACCAGCTTACTGTGACAGCCGGTCTTCACGAGCCCTCGACGGCGAGCGGCTGCGTGTCGTATAGCGTCCTTTTTTCCCGGCGAGCTTCCACTGATATTCCAGGCGTCGCAGTGCCTGCTCGCTGGCAGCAGCACTGCGTGCACCCAAGTCCTCCAGTCGCCGCTTCGAAGTGATCGCGTCCAGGGACATTTCCTCGCTGGGGCTGTTCTCCGGTGCCACTTCCTTTTCCTTACACGTAGCCGTATTCTCCGCTGCTTCCTCTACTGTAGCTGCATCCGAACCGGCTGAGTGCTCGAAATCCCCCGTGGTGTCCTGGAGCTTCGTGGTCGGCATCTCGGTTGGCGCTGTGACCACAAAAGGCTCCTTTTCTTCGTCAGGTTTCCCTTCACACTCCTTGCTAGCGGTTACGGTTGCCTTTGAAGTCGCCGACGCTACAGACGCTTGCGTTGAGGGCGCCGCCGCCTGTTCCGCCTCTTGTTCGTCCATCACAAGCTCGTTCGTGTCTTCCTCGGCCTGGCGTCCTCCTGCGACACGAGCGTAGGATCGAACGCAGTCTTGGCGTTCGTGACCATATCCACGGCACTCACTACAGCGAGGCGCCCTACAATCACGGCGAATGTGTCCAGACCGTTTGCACCGCAGGCACATTGGTGCACGTCCTGGAACAACCACAAGTACAGGGCCGCCGGTGAACCGAAGCTGGTGAGGCAAGCGTTCCAGCGTCATGCCTTCCTTCAGTGACAGCCGCGCCACCCGGGTCGACGACTCGACGCCGTCAAACCCGTCGATGTGCCATTTTTCTCGGATTATCTCTCTCACCACGCCAAACTCCTCCAGTGTCCTTTTCAGGGCTTCGTTGGGCACGTCGAAAGGCACCCAGTGAAGCTTGAGTCGGACCTCTCGTCGATCAGGGTCCATCGGCACACACCAACCTCCTTTCACCTTGAACTTGCCAGACATCATCAGTTTCTCCTTGGCGGCAGTCGACTTGAGGCGGACAATCCAAACGTGCCCCATCTGGAACACCCCCATACCGGTCACGTCGCTCAGGACGCCAAGTTGCCGCAAAGGTTCCCTGAAATCTTCAATGCGGTAGGGCCGCACTCCGATGTCAGCGTGCAGAAATGCCGTGCATTTCGATAAGTCATTCGCCGGTAGCGTCGGCAGAATAAACCGATAGTCAGCAGGAAGATCCAAAGCCATATCACCGCGTCCAAGCAGGGACGCTTGCTCAGCTCCAACGGAGCTCATGATTCCGCGTGCGCTTTCGACGACGTTCGAAATTGGAATCCAGCCACCGATCCCCCAAAAGTACGAAGCGAAGTCTCTTCATTTCACGGATCATTGCTTGCTAACTGCAACATTTGGGAGCAGAGCCCGTAAAACAAATAATTTTACTTGGGAACTCTGGAAGCTCAATGCCAAGCTTCTGAAAGATGAGCAGTTTGTTTCCAGCGTAAATGCACTATATGAAAAATATACTGAAGCAAATGACCTCTCTTTACAGACAAGATGGGAGTACTTTAAGGAGGAACTTAAGCAAGTGGCAATTGAAAGATCAAGCATTATAAAAATTAAAGCAACTGCTAGAGGGAGGCAACTGAATCGAGACTTACGCATACTTCACGAGACGGAACCTGAGAACCCCGGCCATGGGTTAAAGGACGTCCAGTTTGTGAAGTCGGAGATAGAACATTTGCACAAAGAGCGCTACGAAGGCGCGGTTGTACGTTCTCGAAATAACAAATTTCGTTTTGGGGAGCAACCTACCAAACGATATCTGGCTTCAGAAAAAAAGTATGCACTAGCAAAGGATATTTATGAAATTGAATTTAACAATCAGATCAAGACTGATTCCAGCAGCATCGAAAATGCCTTTGTACATTACTATACCGAGCTTTTTGGGAAAAAGACACCACATACGGGCTCGATGGGTGTGATTAATTTGTTGATGCGTGTGCCCCAATAGCAAAACGATATAACGGAATGGCTTGAAGAACCAATCACGCTAGGAGAAATACAAAAAGATGTCGACGAACTACCCAGTCACGAGGCGCCAGGACCTGATGGAATTACGTCGGATTTCTACAAACCATTCAAAACCCGTAGTTGCACTGCACTCCTTGACGTATTACGCGAAGCATACGGTGTGAAAGAGCTTCCTCCGTCCTTTTTAAAAACACACACCATTCTGATTCCCAAGTCAGAAGACTCTGTAAAAACTACGCTGTGTTACCAACTATCGGCCATTCACATTATGTAATACGGATTATAAGATATTCACAAAAATTCTAACGAGGAGGCTTCAACGTGTAATTTGCCAAATTGTTGGGGAACACCAAACGTGTGGCATAAAAGGAATAACAATTCAGCCAAATATTCATATTGCAAGAAGTGTTTTGGAATGCTGCTCAGATGAAATGGAACAGGTTGCCATGCTACAGATAGATCTCGAAAAAGCATTTGATAGAGTTAATCACGACTTTCTTTGGCAGGTGTTGGCACACGTCGGAGTGGGAGAAGTTAGTTTTGATGGAGTCAGGATGGCCTATAGAGGATGCTCAACGAAGCTTATTGTAAACCATAAACTCACTACGCGTATCCCAATGTTGTCTTCTGTCCGACAAGGATGCCCACTCTCACCATTATTATTTGCCCTCTATGTGGAACCTTTTTGTTTGAGCATCATTAAAAGTGGGAACATTCGAGGTTACAAGTTAAACTCTGTAGAAACTAAATTCCTAGCATACGCTGATGACATTGCTATATTTTGTTCTGACAAAAAAAAAAAAGTGTAACTGAAGCAGTTGCTTTAACGAAAAACTTTTGCAAAGAAACGAGCTGCAGTGAACTGGAGAAAATGCACTGGGTGTTGGCATGGTCATTGGGCGACGAAGCCCACAGAATATGAAGGCATCGAGTGGAGTGAGGAACCTTGTAAATATCTCGGTGTACCACTTCATCAATTTCGCAACAGCTCGTCTTACTGGTCTGATGTTACTAGAGATTTAGAAAAGCGCGTGTCCCGATGGCCTTCTCGTGATATGTCCATTTTTGCAAGAGCAACGGCTTGTAACATTTTTCTGATTGCGAAGATTATGTATGTGCTGCAAGTACTACATTGTGCCCGCATGAATGTTCAAAAAATTCACAGGTTATCTGCTTTGTTTATTTGGAAGTCCGGGTCAGAGCCGATGAGACGAGAAAACCTTTTTCGACGCATTTCACTTGGTGGCATCGGCTTACCACACCTGTTTGTTAGACAACTTGTGTCACGGTTTTTCTTTCTACGGGATCAGGAACAACCATTTGTGCGTACAATGATAGAAACAAAATTAACATGTCACTTTCCTTCATTTCTGGTCTCATCCGTTAATTTGAAACCTATGGCAACCGTAAATTTTCTAAAAGAAGTAATCGAACCGTTTTACTTTTTATCCGCACGGTTTTCACGAGAATACCTGTCCGGTGTAACCAGAAAGGAACTTACAGGAGCACTTTTGGACACACTATTCCCTGTCCCGCTCTATAGGGCACTCTTTAGTGCTGGTCCGGGTCAAGATGTGCTATGTCGAGTTAAAAAGATGTATATTCCACCTGCAGTGAAAACTTTCTTTTTTTAAGCTACACACTAATACGTTGCCCGTGAAGGTATGGATGCAACAAAAAGGAATGTTTGCTCCGTGGTCAGTCGACTGCTTGCTGTGTAAACAACCAGAGAGTATAGAACATGTTTTCATTAACTGTTGGGATGCTATTTTGTTTTGGGATATCTTAAAGCGGACTTTGAAAAAAGATTTGCCTATCACACCACACTCCATTCGTTTCCTTCCTGTCGACAAACAAGACTTGATTCCATACGACCTTTTTATGGTCATCGGGCTTTTTAGTATTTGGAAATCACGCATGGCAGTGAGACATGCAGACATTAACCCTCAGCCTGTAAATGTTTATTTCAGTGAAATTATCGCCCAGATTAAGGGCATTTCTGCTCCCGCAGAGCGGGCCCCAGAGTGGGCGCCAATCCTGGATAACATCATCCAGATGAAGCAATTGTAACAGCTGTTTATGCTTTAACGATTTACAACTACTGTTTACCAGGATTAGGAAAAACAATATAGAAGTCTATTTGAAACGTTCCCGATGTTTTTATCTGCTAGCTAGCGACTTGCGTATGCGGAAATATCAATACCGGTGACAATGGTAGCACGTTTCACGCATACAAAAAGTGCGGGAGTCTTTTGTGTAAAAGTGAAATACCTGTAACCAATGAGTAAAATAAAGGACTTTATTGTATCTGCTCAAACTGAAATTAAAGGATATAATGAAAGAAAGAAGTCTGCTGTAGTCGGACGGTTGGAGCGCCGGGACTTGCCATCGCGGCGTGAAAGTTCCGGGTTCAAATCTTGGCGAGAATTTTTTTTTTTTTATTCTGCGCGTTTTTTTTTGTGTTTTTTGTCTGTGATAATTTTTACAAACCGTCCTTGCTATGTCTGAGTCTTTGTTTCTAGCTCAACATCTATTTTAATAGTTCTAAACGCAGAGGCTGTACTTTTGCGTCCCAAAACGTCTGGCTACCCTACCTGTTGCGTGTTTTGCGCCATTTTCGGTTCTGCCGCACCTGCATTTCTTTCAACCGTTTCTTGACCGATTGCTAAGCCGTTCCACCGACATACTCACCGACCGACCGACGGACTGACTACGACTGATTTACGGACTTATCAACGCTCTCTGTCTGTGTGTGCCAACATAGAGACACGTCATCTAGGTCGAGACGCCTTGCTCGGCGAAAACGGATGTATCGGCAGTATGACATTCTGATGCTAGGCAGGGAACGCGTATTCCGAGAGCGCCTTAATCTTCTCGACGTGTTCGACAAGTTCGAGCTGCAGCAGCGATTCCGCTTCGGGTACGACGGCATCATGTATCTGGTAAAGCTACTTCGGCCAGACCTGGAACCACAGACGCGCCGCAGTCAAGTCGTTTCTACGGAGCTGCAGGTGATTGTAGCGATTCAGTTTTTCGCTACCGGGAACTTTCTCATCACGGCTGGCGACTACGTGCACGTCCACGTATCCACTGCATCGCGGATAGTCAGGAAGGTGACTGCAGCACTAGCTCGTCGTGCAGAGAGGTTCCTACGGTAAGTGCAGTCTTGTACACGTTACTAAAAAAAAGTAATCGATTACAATTACTATTACTCTTGGCTAAAATGTATTCGATTAGATTACTTGATTACTCAACGGCAAAAGTAATTGGACATTACTTAAAGAAGTAATCGTTACTTTTCCGATTACTTTATTGTGTGAAGACACATCTCTAGCGCTCATAAGAATCAACTACTTCCAACTTATATTTCACATTCCTTAAAGGGGCCCTGCAATCATATTTAGGCGTCTACCTTTTTGGCGGTTCCCACGTCTCTTGGGGTCCGGGCAAGCCAGCGGGCACGGAGAGAGTAACTGAATATCAGTGCGTCATATTTTAACCGGACGACGCGGAAACCACCTCCAACGAGGAGGGCGACCCGCGGTACCGAAAGCGCGCAAAATGTGACGAGTTTGGTCATAAGCTTACTACTGGTCAAAGCCGCTAAAAGCTTTTTCGTAGACGAAATACAAAATATAAGTGGCGCGAACCGTTTCAATAACTTATAAAAAAAGTTTTTGTTCAGCATTTTAGATCAGAAAAGAAACAAATGCAGTTCATAATGTACGGAAACAAGAAAAGACCCGTCGACATACAAGCCACCAAGCGGCGGAAAAAACGGCGCATACAAGAAAGAACTAGTGGGATGAGGCTACGACGAACGGACAGCGTAGAAAAGTCCCGGATGTACGCGGCGGCGCTGCGGTCGTATACCGGCTCAACGATCCGACCGGTTCCGAGCGTTCCGAAGGCCTTCGGCGCGGGCCCTGCTGGCGATTTAGCCATTTGGCGGCATGGCAGCGCGAAGTGGCTCCCGTTCTGAACTGATCTTTACCCCGTGTTTGCTGTCGTTTGTGGCCAATGAAGTGTTATGCCGAAATAGTCTTTAATCGCGCAGCAAATGCAATGCGAGCCGCCCAGGCCGCCCGCTTCATAGAGCCTATCCAACATATGCTTTAGTGGCGCCCTCTCGAGCCGTTGACCCGGAGTGCGGCAACCGTGAACGCTCGATGAGTTCACTACCCCTCCTCTAGTTCATGGCCATTCAAGCCAGGACCTACTACGTCATGAAGGGGGTGCTTGTTTTTGTAATTCTAATTCGCCTATAACTTTTAAAATAAAGCGAAATTTGAGAAAAGAAAAGTTTGATTAAGTTACTACGTTCAGTGCGCTCAGGTTCGGTGCAAATTAAAACCAGTCAAAAAGTCAATGCAGGGCCCCTTTAAGTATTGAAGAAGAAAAACTGGCTCCCTCTTCGTGGTCGTTGCACCTTCACAATCCGGACACAAGCATAGAATTCATTTGAAGACGTGTGTGTGTGTGTGGGGGGGGGGGGGGGGGGGGAGAGAGGAGGGGGTTCTGGATCTTGTTAAGCTTGAGCAAGGGTTGTCGCTCAAAGTTTGCGTCGCTCATTTTATTATTCACATGTGGATGAGCTCGCACGTTATACAAAAGAGCAGCAGCTCCAGGATTTGAAACGGATCATGTGTAGTATCCATTAGCGGAAGAGATCGCCCCGACCACCTCTCAACTCGAAGCATTGCTTGTCACATAGACCACGCAGGTGAAATGGGTAAATATTTCAACTGCCTTTGTTATATTTTCCATCCGCTTTAGGCATTCTTCGGTTCTGGTTCTCCTACGGGCTGCGAGTAGGTACCCTAAGCAGGATTTTTAAATTTTTTTACTTTTGCGTGTGTGTGCGTGAGCGGGCTAGTTTGAACGAAGGACTCACAAAGCTACATTCTGCTTCCTCAAACTTCGCCCTGAATGGCCTTTGTCACGCACTGTGGTTTCCCTGGGGCTTAAAGGGAAATTTTATTTTTGTCATTTCAAAAAAAAAAAAAAAAAGCCGTGTGCCGGGGGGGGGGGGGGGGGTCCCGTGGACAAATTGTAACGGTTACAAGTAACTTTATTACTTCGAAAAGTAATCAGATTACTCTTGTGATTACTGCCTAATAAAAGTAATCAACTGATTACAAAATTACTCCAAACAGTAATCGATTACAAGTAGTTTGATTACTTGTAATGCGTACGGTACAAGTCTGGGTAAGTGGAAACATATTTATACCATTTGTGGCGTTTAACCGGGCTATAATAAAGTCCTTGATTTACCTGTTCATTTGATGTCATGCCAGGTAACTTGATGGAGGATTATGTGTTCAGTGGTGTCAAAGTGACACACTTCAAGAATATTTTTTGCTTTGCCAGGCGATTCTTGATGGTGTCAGAATACAACACAATCAATATGTTGCTACAGCATCACGTACATTTTTAAGTAAAAAAAAAAGAAACCGAAACCGAACTGGGGAGGAAGAAGAAATGCAGAGGAGGAGAGGTTTGGCGTAAGTCAACTCTCTCCTCCTCTATATTTCTCGCTGTGCATCTAGCCATCTCGTATAAACGAGATGGCTAGATGCACAGCCATCTGGTTCAAACTAGGGAGCCTTTTTGGAGGCTCCCTAGTTCAAACTAGACGGCAATGCAACTAAATGGCTGTGCAACTTTTTTAGAGCGCAGCTCTTAGGGGCCCGTTCCCGGCTTGAGCGGCGTCGCCGTCGCCGTCGCCGTCGCCGTCGGCGTAACCAAGGTCATCCCAAGGTCACGTGACCCCCAAGGTCACGTGACCCTCAAGGTTACGTGACCCCTCCAGGTCACGTGACCCCTCCCAAGGTCATCTCAAGGTCACGTGACCCTACGTGACTCCCAGTCACGTGACCCCTCGAGGTCACGTGACCCCTCCCAAGGTCATCTCAAGGTCACGTGACCCCTCTGAGGTCACGTGACCCCCGAGGTCACGTGCTCCTCCCCAAGGTCACGTGACCCCCAAGGTCACGTGACCCCTCCCCAGGTCATCTCAAGGTCACGTGACCCCAAGGTGACCCCCACGTGACCCCCAGGTCACGTGACCCCTCTGAGGTCACGTGACCCCTCTGAGGTCACGTGACCCCCCGAGGTCACGTGACCCCCCTCCCCGAAGTCACGTGACACCCCCCCCCCGAGGTCACGTGACCGCCCCCCCGGAGCATATTAAAGAATGAGGGGAGGAGGAGGGGTCTACCCTCCCCTCAGTACCCTTCACTCCTCCTCCTCAAGAGCTGCGCTCTAATTCGGCGTTACAGGAATTTGTAAACGGCTTTCACTTTTTTTTTTAAATCAATGTAAATGTTGTTGTTTACAAGACACAAAAAATGCGTTTCATAATTTTTTTTCTATTTTAATATTCAGTGTGTGCCTTCGATGACCCACGACTTTGATCATATCTGGTGGTTGTGCCTAAACTACAGAAAACGGCATGTGAGCTCGGAGAAAGCGCGAAACACATGTACGACGAAACCGTCCGATCTGACGTACGATCAGGCAATATGACGCTCGGAGGCGAGGGTTTTCAACGCTTGCCGGTGCTACGAAAACCCTCGCCCCCGAAGGTCATTCCGGCAGCTCGCACGTCGAATCGGACGGTTTCGTCGTACATGTGTTTCGCGCTGAAGAGAGTGAGCGCGACTCGAACAGTCCAGTTCTCGATCGGTGGTTTTCGGGCGGAAAGAAACCGAATTCCGAGCCACAAATTCTTTTCTGGGCAGTTGGGCTCTCACATGTCACGTACAACTAAAAACCTCGGCCAGCATAAATACCCTGTCAGTGTCCCTTTAAGATTGCCCACACAAGCGAGTGTAAAGGCGCGTTCACATACTTGCGACCGAGTATACAACCGAGTGAGACAAGACCGATTTTTAAGCCCCTTTCAATGGCGTAGGACCAGATGCGCTGCTGCGGAGCAGGTCCAAAGCCGTCGCAAGGGGCTCAAAACGCGGTCTTGCCTCAGATGGTCCTACTCGGTTGCAAGTGTGCGAACGAGCCTTTAGTGTATAAGTGACGAGAGCGATACTAACCGAAGTGGAAAGCGTTGAAGCATTCATAATTGTAAACCCTTAATATTTTCGCAATCGGTCGTAATACCTGGAGGAAATAATAAAACAAATTGGCGATCGCAGAGCCCTAGAAACAAAATGTTATTTTTCCCCTTTCAAACACCAATATGAATATGTTTTAATTCCCATTAAAAAAACCAGAAGGAACAACTTTTGGCCTATATAAAGTTTCTCAGTTGTACTTCCCTCTCTACAATGTTAGAAAATGCATTCCTTTACAAGTACTCGCTGTGTTATGAGCTTGTACTTCTCGATAATTTGAACAATGACGAATGAAGCATATTTTGATCTACCACAACAATTATTATTTTTAAAAGGAGTCCACACAATGGATATACTTTGGTATTTCGAAACAGTAATTGGTCGTATTCAAAAAAGTGCTTCTTGGAACTCTTCACAAAGTGTGTGTGTGTGACAATTATTTCAGTGCACATATTCCAGAGCAGACGACAAATGTTTTAATGCAGGTGGCCAAATGAAGCTGAGGCGGCTGAAGTGCAGCAACAGTTCTTTGAGGTGGCGGGCTTCCCTTCCGTTGTGGGTGCTGTGGATGGTACGCACATTCGGATTCAAGGACCGTCTGACCACGAAGAAGCGTACGTCAACCACCATGGCTACCACTCCATCAACGTGCAGCTAGTGGTGGTCGCTGCATACCAAATTCGCCATGTGGCAGCAAGGTGGCCTGGCAGTGCAAACGACTCCAAGATCTTTAAGAAGAGCGCCCTTTCCGTAAAACTATCCAATGGAACCTACGACGGCTTGCTGCTGGGCGACAGCGGATATGCGTGCGAGCCATGGCTCATGACACCTGTTAAGTTTGTAAAAATACTGCTTATTAGCTAAGGTGATTTTTGTTAGGAAAGTTTATCTTTCCAGAGTTGCGTCGGCATTGTTTTCTTTAGCTTTCTATGTTTGTGTCGGCGGGGCCAGAGCGGCCGCGTCGCGGGAGCGGTTCCCCCCGCGGTCGTAAAAGAAGAGTCTCGGGTTTCGGAAGCCTGCTCGGACCGGGAGCGGGACAGCCCGCGCCTGGAGAAGCGTGTAGCTTTTAGCCGAATGTGCCTGTACATAGAGGGTTTTTCCGCTTAGTATCAAATTGTCGCTTTTTACCCGAGGTAATAATTTAGCTGTTGGCGCCAGCCCGTCTGCTTAAAATGCAGGAGTTGATTCTAGAAAGAATTTGGATTTGGCCGTTGGAAGTGCTAGGCTGACAGCTTGTCGACCATTGGAGAACAGTGTACCACGCGGGAGTGGTGAAATTTGAAGGGATTTGTTGGACCCTGAGGGGAAAGAAGGCCCCTACGAGGCTACAAAAGGATCCCCGAGGGGGATTCTGGGGATTGGCTTCGATTCGATTTTGGGAGACTGGGAACAAAAGTACGGGGTTTAATTTTGGGATTTTAACTCACTGTTGAGTTGTTTTGTTTTGAAAATAAACGTGGCCACACTGGCCTCCGTAAACCTACCGACGTCCTAATGTGTCCAGCGGGATCGAACAACTTTTAGTTTTTTTTTTCTTATTCGACTTCCCGGGGGACTACCATCGGGCGAACACCATCATCGGTCGTCACCATCCTGACCGGGCCCCTTCCCCCTCGGAAAGTTGACTACACCCTTCGTAGTGCCCTCGTCATTGCCAGAGGAGGAATACAACAAAGCTCACATCACGACCAGGTGTATCGTGGAAAGGTAAGCACATACATTAACATGATTTGTTCATTATCGCCATCTAAGTGGTTCAAACCATTTATATCTTAGTCACATAGAAACCCTCAAGCATTTGTCAGACATTTTGTAGGATGAATGCTGACAAAAAGACAGCTAAGTGTATCTAATATGAATGTGAAAAATACATAAACAAAGTTGATGACGGCACTAATTAAATAAAAATGAAACCTTCAAATAATTTAGTCTTATTCTTTTGCCTTGCTCCCCGCTTAAAATTGGCTAAAAGTGAACTATATCAACTAAAAAAGTGCACGTTACATTCATTTCCACTTTTTTTACAACGTAGCTTTTAGCTCGAATATCATCTTTGGTTCTTTATGGTGCAGACAGCGATTGAGAGAAACCATTCTTTAGCGTCCAATTATTGTAATTTTTACATTCTTTTCACATATATTGAAGATAATCTAAACAGCCTAACAAGTTTATATCTAACAAATTATACATAGGTTAAAAAAAAAATCACTATGTTTGTGCAAAAGTGCGGGGGGTGCCATTTGTGCATTCTTCAAAATTTACCTTTGTTTTGATACAACAATGCGAGGAGCAATCAGAAGTGCCCTCCAATTAAAATGTTGGCCCCTGTAGTTTATTACACATACTGCTGCATCGGCCACTTTTGCAGGTCCATTGGCCAACTGAAAAGAAGGTTTAACTGCCTGCACGCTGAGCTCCGGATGCTACCCAAGAGATGCTGCGACATCGTGGTGGCCTGCTGCATCCTCCACAACCTCGCCAAATGGTTTCCGTGCAGCCTTCCCAGCACTTCCCTGCCAAGTGAGGTTCCCACCGATCCCATAGAAGCAATACGGCGAGACAGCGTGGCAGCCCGAGCTGCTATTGTGGCCCGGTTTTTTTCGTGAATGTAAGTAGACTTATTCCATATTGCGTGACAGGCACTCGCAGACATTATGTTCTAAAGTGAATGATTCATCGTTGTAATTTGAACTTGTTAACTGCACCTCTTTCGCATAATGTATTCTAACGTTGTCTCAAAGAGAACAGTAGGAATGTGACAAGAGGATAAATAAAAACAGCAGTATTTTTATTTGCATACTGAACGACTACAAGGTACTGCATCAAACATAACACCAATGTCACATTGCCAAAAAAGTTCTAAAATCATATCACAGTGTTTTTATTTAACAGTTATGTCTGGCAGCAAGTCGCGTAGCATTGCTATACATATACGTAATAACTGCTGCCAGCGCCGGCCCTAGGGGTGGGCTACCTGGGCGGTCAAGGCGCCATGAAAAGGGGGGCGCCGCCGCGCCCCTCCTTTCAACTTTTTTTTTTTTATTTATTTGAGCACGGTGCCCGACACGGCGCTATGCGCCGAGAAACTGAGGGAGAGAAGGAGACGAGAGCGGTCGTCAGAACGTCAAGCTCTGATACGAATGATTAGTGGGTAGACTCAAAGCTGGCTACCTTTGCCTCCATTATGCTCGTCGAACGCGTTAAAAACGCGGAACGCCGACGTCAGGCGTGTGGCTTTCGTATTCGAACGCGTTTGACGAGCGCAGTGGAGACAAAGGCATTTAGCTTTGAGTCTACCCACTGATCCTTCGTATCGGAGCTTAGCGTTCTGACGATCCCTCTCGTCTCCTTCTCTCCCTCACTTTCTCGGCACATATGCTCAATCGCCGTTCGTGTTTGGAATGTGGTTCTCGCCTGACAAAACGCTCCTGTTGGGCCACCACCGGCCACTACTGCATGTTTACGAACAACGTGATGTCGTACAGTCGCCGGCAATATGAAAGACCCACTGGGAGCGCGTGGCCGAGGCGGTGGCTGGCGGGGGCGCTGCGAGCGCTCCGGGCAGTTCCATTCTGCTTCAAGGGGAGGACGCTCACTCGGGGCTCAGCTGAAGCGCGCGCTTATCAGTTTGTGCTGAGCTTGAGTGAGCGTCCACCTCTCGAAGCAGAATGGAATTGCCCGGAGCGCTCGCAGCGCCCCCGTCAGCCACCGCCTCGGCCACGCGCTCCCAGTGGGTCTTTCATATCGCCGGAGACTGTACCTAGTAGATAGGGGATGATTGAATGGGTTAAAACAGCGCTAAAGACGAAGGACCAGTAAAAGGAAACACACACAGCGCTGATTTGCAACAGAATTACTTCTACGCCATTTAGAAAGTAAGCTTCAAGTAGGGGCGTATATAAAAAGGTGGAGTGTGGTGGGGGGGGGGGGGGGGGGATGAGGGGCATGGCCGGAGTTTGTCTAGAGCTCTGTGGGTGTATAGCCGGCCCTGACGGCTGCCACTACAAAAAAAAAAAACAAAAAAAAAACGCTTTTTGTTAGTTGTCATGTTCAAGTTTCAAGCTTCAAGTTTCTTAATTTCTAGCTCGAGCTTGAGCTTTTTTAACTTAAATAACTCTGCCTTTTCCGCCCGAGCCATCCGTTGCGCAAACGCAGCCTCCTCGTAATAGTTTTTTGCCACCGCGGCGGCTGAGATTACTGCTTCAGCGGCATCCAGTGCGCTCTTAGCGGCTGCTTTGTCAAGCTCAGTGTTCTCTGCTTCACACTCTTGTAGTTCCTCACTTCGCCGCTGGTAACGACGAGCAGCCGTCCTGCACCAGCGACTTGGTCGGATGCCTGGAGGAGGGAGACGCTCGTCTGCCCTAAGGCCAAGGTTTCCGGGCTGACCACCCTCCTGCCTTGCAGCCCGTTCGTCCGGTGGCAGCAGAACTTCAGCAGGGCCAATACTGTACAGAACCATGTTGATGCTGATTTTAGCCGAGTGTCAAAAGGCACACATTTTGCGTTGTTAAAACAATTCACAGTTTCCAGCAGCCCATTTTTGTGTTAGGTATGTTTACGCAGTATTGGGAAAAGTAGTAAGGACTTCTCTCGGTTGCAGTTTTGTGCCGCCTGTTTAGAGTGAAGCCAGTGTCATTTGAGAAACATGTCAATAATCGCTTCCTTCACTCTACCCTCACCTCGAATACATTTTGGTCGGTGTGAAAAGATTACTGAACTTCACCTTACTATACTCACATCCTCACTAGGCGATGTACGGCTGGAGGTAATTTCTTTCTTTAGCAGAATGTATAAGTAAGAAATAAGATATTTTTTTGTTCAAATAACTCACGAGTGTATCGCCTGTCCTTCTTTCTGCTTTTTTACAATATATGTGCACTCACACACTATAAAAGTGCAAACAGCCCTTTTCGCAAGCTTTCCACAACTTCGAGTTCTCCTGGTTTGCTACATCAACTGTGCAGCCACAAAAAAAAAAGGCTTTTTATTTGTTGAATTAAAAAGTTTATGTCCCACCATGTTCTCAAACTGATAAATACATATTTTATGACTTTCTGTTTCCGCTGTTTCCAGCTACCTTTCGAGTTAAGAAAAAAAAAAAAGAACATGGAAGATTACATAGAAAATACCAATTAAACATTTTTGCAGGTGATAAGCTCCACTGTGCATCCAGAAATTCCGGACTTATCCAGAAAAGATGACTGAAAATAGAGATATTGGCAACTGAGCCTCAGTGAGCAGCTTGATTTTCCTGAAGATTGAATCAAGGCTAGTTGCATACGTCTCGGTGTCGCCGACAATGACGTCATCCAGGCCACCGAAATTTGGCGAGTCCTGCCCAATGACGTCCAGCACAGCCTGGAAGATGGGCGTCACTACATGCGGGTTGGGGCCAGCACCTGTTGAGTTAAGGCAGAAGAGTGTTCCAAGTGTAAAGACAACAGTCGATGATAGGTCAAGAGCGAAAGCAGAGGAAAATAAAAGGTGGGGAGGAAAAAGCAAACTAGAAAGCCTCCGGGGGGAAACCTCGTCTCCTCTATAGGGCCCCCTGATTCCTTTCCCCACCCTTCCTTTCTCTCTCCCTTCATTCTTGACCTGTCATCGACTATAGTTTTCTCCCAGTAGACACAACACATCTTTTCCTAGTACTAGCCCTCCACATATTTTACTATATTAGAGTGCCTATGGTGAAGCGTAATAAGCAAATTAAATTTGCATGGGCTTCTTACTCACTCCGGCGTGTGTTTGATTTTATATCCTACGGTTGTTGGTATTACCGAGCTTTATTTTTTTTTTCTAGTGAAATTTGCTTTATCGCAGGTTCAAGTTCTATACTTTGCCTGACTGCACTCCCACTATGAATGTAGACAAGGCCCCATGAGCTCTATAACATTCTTGGGGGGGGGGGGGGGGGGGGGGGGGGGTAGTTCTGACTCACCAGTTCGTTGTTCATGCGCTCGGAAGAGCGCATACATGTCTTTGGCTTTCTTTACCAACTTCCGCCGTGCCTCCTGCAGCTGCCGTGCACTCCGCGGAAAGCTTATGTCATTGACAATATCGTCCCATGCCTGTCTCTTCGTTCGCCAGGTAACTGTGCTGCTGAATTTCCCTAGAATTTGTAGTTTTCGTTCTTCAATTGCTCTAATTAATTCCATTTGTTGATCCAAAGTCAATTTAGGTGTTTGCGTTTGAGAGATGGTTTGCGATGTCGTCGCCTGACTCATTTTTGCATTCGGTTGTGATCGTCTGCTATTCATACTAAAATTCAACGAGTAATTTGTTAATATTCCAAAACGATTGCCAAAGCGAGATGTAAAGAGTAAAAATATAACTTTTATCACATTCAATGCAAGTAAAAGTATAATCTTTTTTATTTCGGTTTTACGACTTTGCCAGACGTTTGACTTGCTGCCTTGCTTGTAGGATTTCGCTCAATCAATGCACCCACGGCTGTTATTTTTTTGTGTGTGCATATTTCGGGGAATATATATTTTTTTTAATCGACACGACTGCAGTGTGTATTTGTACTAAATGGGCGCCTCCTGTTATTGAAAAGAGTCGTAGCAAGAGCGTTGTATATTTAAAAACACATAAAATTGTAGTTGCTGGGAAAGGATGCTTCTTTCGACCCCGTTCGTGTGAAAGTCATACCGATGCTGTAATCTTCGTGTCCTTTTAATGAACATTATGAAACGTTCGTATTTGCGCGTTAACATCGCTTGATCTTGGTTTCCTTTCAATGAACATTATGAAACGATTGTAGTAGGGCGTAAACTTGGCTTACCGTAATATTTCGCTCTTCCGGTTTGTCGACCCAACAGGTGGGGCAAACATTAAAAACCGTGTAAGGCGCAGTACTCCGAGTGGATGATTAGTAAAAAAAATCACACTGAAAAAATAAAAAAAAAATAAAAAACACGCGCAAGACTAGGAAAAAAAAAGTGTCTACCGAGATTCGAACCCGGAACTTTCTCAACGCGACAAGTTCCGGCGCTCTAACCGCTCGACTAAGCGGCCTTTTTTCTTTTTTTTTTTCCTTTATTACATGGAAGAAGAAACGATGGGATCTCGACGGTTGTCGTTCAGGGTACACTCTACACAATCATACTACACATGTTAAAACTCTCTAATGTCTACAAGACTGTTAAACAGAGGCAGCCAATCAGGAACTACAGCTTGAATATCATACACGCTTTTGACGCGGATAACAAGTTCAATGAAACGTAGGCGTACTGTTTTTGGATGCAAATTCTCCGAGGCGGGACTTCCACATGCTATACACGAACTCATCTCTGTTACGTCACGGCGCGATGGTGGCGCGTCGATCGCACTTCCGGTCTGGGGCTGTGGGCAGAAGTCCCTATGCCAGACGTGTATTCTTGCGTTGTTTTGAAAGGAACCAGACAAAAACGTGCCTTCTCGTCAAAACGCCGCAACTGGAGCCGTACCGAAAGTGGCGAGAAAGGTTTGAAGGTCAGTTTTCACGTGCTTGGTTCGTCCGAGAATCTGAATATGTGCCGTGAAAAGTAGACGCCGTCGGACAACGATTGCTTTGACGGGAAGCTCTTTGGTTTGAATTCATGGATACTTGAGGTCATCAAATTTATTTCTTTTGTTCCAACATGAACGCCAGAAAACCGTCAAGTTGTGCGGAACACCTGCGGACTACGTTCAGTGTACCTCAAGTTCAAACGGCCGCCGGATCGTTCGAACTGTCGTCTGCTCTTTGAAACGTTTCTGCTCGTCGTCTGCTCGCATAGACGACGCCGGCCCGTAGACCAAATATTGGTCCGGTACTTGCTATAGGAAGTACCTCAAAAGACTTAAATTTGAAGGTTGGTAAGCAGGCTCGATGTAAACAGTAGATACAAAAAGATGTTGATCAATTTTACCAATGACCATCACCGACTTGTTACCCCTAATTCACTTGGTCCGATTCTGCTTGCGATTTTCAGTATCGACGTCGACTATCTCAGCTACGGTTCACGCTTTTGCAGCCCGAGCGGCGTCGCAACTGCAAATTGCTAGTGAAATCTCACCATGTGAATCAGGCTTTAGCGTACATACTGCGGCGTCCACGTGGAATGAAGCGCCACATGTCACATTATTCACGCGAAGTTTTGCGGTGTAACGAGCCTCGGTAATTTCGCTGACGCCGCTCAACTAGTCAGACATCGCCAGGAAGACGTAGAATCAACAATTCGAATGCGAAAAAGGGCAGGGGGACTCACAACGACGCCGACAACATCGCATTTTGATGGTTTGTTTATGGGCGACGGCGAGCTTCTTGCCCACACCCCCATCGCGCATGCGCGGCGCCGGTGGCGTCCGCTAGGGGCGCTCTGGTTTGTTTGTAAACATGAGTTGGTGTGTACAATGCTAGGAGCATTACAATGTCATACGGAAAGTTATCTCTAGATGATACAGGCAGGAAACGAATTGAATAGGGTGTAATGTCAATATCCTTTTTTTAGAGTGCGCTGCAGAACATCCCAGAAGAAAATGGCATCCCAACAGTGAATAAAAATATGTTCAATGGTTTCAGGCGTTTTACATAAAGTGCAGTTTGTCGACCACGGGACGAATATTCCTTTCTTTTGTAACCACACTTTCGTGGTAACACTGAACAATGCAATTTGAAAAAGAAAGTTCTTGCTGCAGGGGGGATGGACATCTTCTTTACCCGGCGCACTACATTACGTTGGGAGACGTTGCTAAACATTGAGCGGTAAATTGGCATTGGAAATAGGATACTCACAAGATCTTTTGTCAACTTTTTACGTGAAACAGTCACTAAATATTCTTTTGAAAACCTTACTGATAAAAACTGAAAAGCATCGACTACTTCTCTAAGATATCTTACTAACAAACAGGTTTGGTCTCCCACGGTGGATACGATAAAGTCAGGTAGGTAATATGCGAGTCTATTCTGAATGCCTTCACGAAGAAAAGGGTGCTCCTGGTCTCTTAGGAAAAGAAAACATGAAACCAACTGACGTATAAATAAATGGGGAAGGCCGAGTCCACCATCTGATACACGACAGAACAAATTGTCACGACGCAAGGGTTCCCAAGTGTACTTCCATACTAAAACAGCAAAAACCCTGTGCAATTTTTGAATACTTATTCGTGTACAGTGCAATACCTGCAAGACATACCATACTTTAGCCGCCAAAAATATATATTACAGATGGTCGAAAGTGCAAACACTGACAAATTCTTTTGTGACCAGTTACTGGCTTATTGTTTCAATTCAGTCGCAACTCCCAACCAGTAGGACGTGCTGTTTCGGTAGTGTTTCAATGGCACCCCTAGATAGTTACACGGAGTGCAGCTCCAATCTATGCCTTCGTATTTTTTGGGCGTCGTCGCCCAGGCTCCATGCCAGAATCCTCGACACTTTTCTAGATTTACGGAGGCTCCAGTGGCCTCACAAAATCTGCGAGTGAGATCCATGGCACGGGTCACGCTTTTCTTATCATTACAAAAGTATGCGACATCATCGGCATATGCTAGAACTTTAGTTTCAGTGTTGCTCAAAGTAAAGCCTTGTATTTTTCTACTTCTTATTATACTTTGGCGCAAAAGTTTTAGATATAGAGTGAAAAGTAATGGAGATAATGGACAGCCCTGTCGAACTGAAGAACAAATTGGGATGCTTGCTGAAACCTTTTAATTTATGATTAAGCGTGTACAACAGTTCGTGTACGACATTTTAACGCCATGAAGTATTATATCACCAACGCCAGTGTGCGACAAAATCATAAAAATAACATTATGACTAACACGGTCGAATGCTTTTGCGAGATCAACTTGCAGCATCGCTACCTGAGAGCTGCTGTTGGTGACACACTCTAATACGCTTCTGGCAATATGAATATTTGTCTGAATGGACCTTCAACGAATCCCATACGTCTGGTGATCCCTTACTAACTCGCAAATGACGCGCTGCAATCTATTTGTCAGTATTTTAGCAAATATTTTATAGTCCACGTTGCATAATATGATTGGTCGATAGCCAGTCACTTGTGAAAGTTTGTTTTGGTCATCTGTCTGGAATAAGAATAGTGTTGTATGCAGAAATGAGGGCGGAAGACTTTTGTTTCTGTAGGCCTCTTGAAAAATCTCCTGCAAGATGGGACTTAAAGTTTTTTGCGAAGTTTATAAAATTCTGCAGTGATACCATCCGGTCCTGGGGTTTTGTTTGTTGGAAGGGCATCCACAGCGTTTTCTACCTCAGCTAAACTTATCGGTTCTTCCAATTCTTTTGTGTGTTCTTTATCTAACTGGGGAAGCAATGTTACAAGTTCCTTTAGATATTCTTTATCTGTGGAGGCAATCTTTGTGCCGAATATCTTTTTGTAATGTTCAGAAAAGGTTTCGACTATAGCTTCGCTATTTCTAATAATTATGTTGTATTGCCTTCTCTCTTGAATTTCTTTAATCATCGCATACCTTTTCTCTTCCCCTATTACCTTTTTTGTGGGCTGTTCTCCTAAAAAATATTTTACAGCAAGAGAACGCATAACAGCGCCTTGATAACGCTCTTGGTGAAATTTTTCAAGCTCAGCTTTTATGCGGATAATATCTTCCAAACCCTGTCCAGAGTTTTGACATTCAAGTTGAACCAAGGCACGGAAATTACTTATCAACGTCCTCTCGGTCTCAGACTTTTGGAATTTTAATACACTAGCTCTCTCAATTGCCATCTGTTTAAATTCTTGTTTAAAAAGCTCCCATTTAACAGATATATTTTCAGTTGTTCTCCCTATTCGCTCAAAAAAGATCGGTCACAGCTGCGACAAAGTTTTCATCTTTTAACAGTTGATTATTAAGTTTCCATACTTTCCAGTTTATACACTTTTTTCTTCGTTTCCTTCCAATTGTTATTGATACCATGCAATGGTCTGTGAAAAAAACTGGATCTACGGCATAACCATTTAAATTGTCAATAAGGTCTACTGAGCAGTAAATTCTATCAAGTCTTGCGTGTGATGTGTTTTGACAATGGGTATATGGTAAGTGTTTTTCCTTTAGCTGAAATGCTGCAACATCAAAAATATTAGACTCGTCCACAATGTCCTGTAGCAGTCGTTCAGTTTTGTCAATTCAAAGTTTATATCGTGCATGCTCTGCCTGCTCCGTCGCAAAGCAGTTAAAATCTCCAAGCAGAACTACCATTCTATCACAAAGTAAATAGGGTCGCAGGTGATCAAAAAAGTTACTCTAGGATTCACGTCATTCGGCGCATAAACGCATATCACTCTCCACATTATGTCAGAAACTCGGAAGTCGCACATGATGAAGCGCCCGCAAAGGTCTGTCGTGACAGCTAAATCAAACAAATGAAAATACTTTCTAATAAACAATAAACATCCGGCGGAGAGACCTACAGCATGGCTAACGCATACCTCGTAGTCATACAGGAAATGTTGTATGGCCTGTTCTACCTGTTCTACCGTTGACAGTTTTGTTTCCTGTACGGCTAGAAAGTCTACCTCTTTGTCTTCAAGTAGGCGTTTTTTTAATTTATTGATACTGCAATCTTTGAAAGGGATTTTAGCAGGTAAGTATACACTTCATTGTCAAGACATGCAGGCATACAAAATAGCAAACAAGTAGCATAACAAAAGAACAAATATTTTTCAGAGGGACAAAACTAATTTAGAAGGGATTCAAATAAAGACAATGATGGCTGCATAACGACACTCTCAGAAAGGCTATTCCAATCAGTTACTGTTCGTGGAAAAAAAGAGTGCTTAAAGCAATTATTATGCGATCGAAAAGGAGTTATTGTTAGCGCATGCCTCTGTCGAGTAGCGTAGCTTGATGAGAAGTTTATTAAATGAGACAGATCTATCCTATAATGTCCGTTTATTAATTGATACAAAAATTTTAGTCGAGAATGCTGATTTCTGAGAGATAATAACTTTAAGTTAGCTCTGGTTAAAAATTCGGTTATAGAGGTACGTCCAAAGCTATTGTAAATGTAGCGAACTGCCTTCTTCTGCACATGATCCAGCTTGTTAATGTTTAGTTTGGTGAAGGGATCCCAAATGATAGCCGCGTAATCTAATGTAGGCAAGACTATGGCTTTGTAGGTTAGAAGACGCAAGGAAGGGGTAGAAAGTCTTAGAGTCCTTCTAAGAAAGAATAACTTTCGAAGAGCATTTGATGTTACGTAATCAAGCTGTTTTGTCCAAGTAAGATTATGAGTGATCCATAGTCCAAGGTATTTATATTGTGTTACTTCTGATAAAAGAATATTATTAGTATTGTAAACAAATTTCAAAGGATTTCTTTTGTGAGTAATTCTCATAAAAACAGTTTTTTCATAGTTAACAGTCATTTGCCACTGCGTACACCATTCCGTGATTTTTTGAAAAGCTGACCGGAAGTACTAGCTATTTCTGACAAATATTTTGAGACCCATTCAACAAAAGCTGATCGGAAGTACTAGCTATTTCTGAGTAAATTATACAATCATCAGCGTATAACCTGATTTTTGCCGGAACATCTTCTACTATATCGATAATAAACAACAAGAAAAGGAGAGGTCCGAGCACAGAGCCCTGGGGAACGCCAGAGTCAACCGAAAGTCGTTCAGAGCAATATTCCCCATAAACTACAAATTGTCCACGATTTGAAAGGTATGCTGAAATCCATTTAACTAACTGTGTGTTCTTACATATTTTTTCCAATTTGTATAGTAACTTTTTGTGCGAGACCTTATCGAATGCCTTCGAAAAATCCATAAAAATAGCATCAATTTGTTTTCTATTGTTTATTGCCCACGAGAAATCGTGAACCGTTTCAATTAATTGAGTACATGTTGAAAAACCTTTTCGAAATCCATGCTGATTTTTAGTCAAGATGTTGTGTTCGTCTAGGAATTTTGATAAATGATTATATATTATATGTTCAAGAAGTTTACAGGTCGTTGAAGTCAATGAAATTGGACGGTAATTTTGAATGCAGTGCTTGTTTCCGTTCTTATGAAGTGGTTTGACTCTGGCCGTTCTCCAGTCGTCTGGAACCTGACCTTCGGACAGCGATCGTGAAAACAGAACAAACAAATATTTTGAGACACATTCAGCATACCTGGATAAATATGCATTGGAGATATCATCAGGCCCAGGAGATTTTTTTACATCCAATTTCAAAAGCATATTCAATATACCACATTCACTAATTACAATATCAGGCATAGGCGGATAGTCAGCGTCAAAATTTGGTAAACATCATCGTCTTGAGTAAACACCGATTTAAAATGTTTATTAAATGCGTTTGAAATTATTTTTTTCGTCATGGGTTAAGCTACCACCAATTTCGAAAACATCACAATCTCTAGAATTGGGAGATATTAATCGCCAAAATTTCTCTGGTGAAGTAGATATGAAGTTTGGCAAAGATTCACCGAAATAACGACTTTTATCGACTGTAACTTGGGTTTTAAGTTGCAAAGAAAGATCAAGAAATTTTTCAGTCAATTCGCACGAGTCGGCGCTTGTTTTCATTTTCTTTTTCAATCGTTTCAATTGTCTTTTTAACTGTAGGGCCTTTCTAGATATCCAGGGGTTCTTTTTATTCTGCTTTTTTACAATTACTGGCACAAAACGGTCAAACATTCACTTACAATAACTTTAAACAAATTCCAAAGATCATTTACATCACCAGTACTGTTTACGAAATCGTCTAAATTAAATGAAAGCATGTCTATAATAGAGACATCATCTGCACGAGAAAAATTTGGATAATACTTTGACTTGGTTTTTCTACTTACAGAAACATCCTCTAAGGTTAACAATACTGCTTTGTGATTAGAAATACCAGGGATTACTTCACATCTAGAATTAGACGAAATTGTACCGCTTACAAAAACAAGGTCAAGTATAGATGCAGAGTTTCCCTGGATTCTCGTGAAATCCTCGACGACCTGCAGCAAGTCAAATTTAAAGGCCATGTCTAACATTGCTTCACCTAGGTTATCATTTTGATGTTTCAGTGAAAAATTTGACCAGTCAACGTTTGGCAAATTAAAATCTCCTACCAAAATAACTCGATCGCCAGACTTCACATGTGTATCGAGATACATTTCTAAATTATCAAGAACAGCCGTAAAAGATGCAGGGGGTCTATAAAATGCCCCAATAATGTATTTACATTTACCATCGTACGCTTTGCAAAAAATACACTCTGTATCAGGTATTTCAGGCATGCTCACTATATTAAGAAAGTTCTTAAAAAGAATACACACACCACCACCCTTACTACCATGGTCTTTCCTGAGTGCACTGTAGCCAGCAGGGACAAATTCACTGTCATATATCGTAGCATTTAACCAAGTCTCAGTCAGAACGGCGATATCAGGATCATGACAGAGCAAAATTCCTTCCAACTCTGTGGCCTTGTTAAGGACGCTTCTACAATTGACATTCAACAAGCGTAATGACCGAGAAGCACTTCTACACCGTCATTTATCTGTTTTGTTTATCTTGAAGCGTGAACCCTTCCCTTCATCCCATCCAAACAGCACACCGTCCACATTCAGCTTATCATAAACTAGTTTAACTTTTGCTCCGTTTTCTTTCTCTTTAGTCGCACTTTTCCATAATTGCTTTCGAATTTCGCGAACTCTCATTGAGAAATCCTCAGATATTGATACCTTAGTGCCTTTTAATTTATAAGATGACCTTAATATTGCTACTTTTTCCCGGTAATCGATGAACTTAAGGATAGTTGGACGGGGCTTGTTTTCAACTTTTCGGCCAAGCCTATGGCCTAACAGTTCCGTTTCAAGCCTCCGCTAGCATCCACGACCTCGGAGATGTCCATCAAAAGTTCCGGGTTGGCGTCAGGGTCGTTTCCAGAGCCTCGTACTACAGTTGCATAGCTTGAAAAGCACTCGGCACTCTCATGCCCGAGTCATTACAACGTGCGCATTTTGGAGTACGGCACTGTCGTCGAATATGACCGACCTTCTTGCATCGTAGACACAAGGGCGGTCGTCCCGACATCACCAGAGGGGATTGTATGCCGGAAACCTTCAGTAGGTGAGGGATGTCTTCCGACGTCACGGTGTCGTGCAGCCTTAGGCAGACCTCCCTGTTCAGCGTCTCCATGTTCTCCATTCCTGGCACGCGCCACTTTTCTCGCGCCATGCTTCGAACCGTGCCGAAAGGTGCTAAGGCTTCAATGACCTTTTTATCTTCTAAGTATGACGGCAGCCAGAGTAGCTTGAGCTTCACGTCCTTTGAGTTCGGGTCGATGGTTAAACACTTTTTCCCTTTCACGCTGAGTTCTTTCGCGGTTGTCAACTTTTCGGTGGTTTCTGGACTAGCCAGCGCCGCCATCCACACATGGCTCATCTGAAACTGCCCGAGAGACACCACTTCGTTGAGGTCGACGACTCCTCTAAGTCCATCGCGAAAGTCAACTGCACGGTAGGGCCGACCTGTGAGGCCAGCGTGGAGGAAGACCGAGTTTAGGCACACGGCTCCAGGTGAAAACGTGGAAGTATAATCTTATACTCATCTTGGCCGGTTGCCGGAATAGGGACGTCTCTTGGGGCCACGGGTGCCGCTGCAATGTTTTTTGAGTACATCTTGTGACTTTCGTTACAGTATAAGAAGCAGAGGTAGATGGGTTTCCTCGGCCTGAGGCCGATTGTTGATTTTCAACGGAGAACATGAAAGCACGACCGTTCGAAACGCCGTCTTCTTCTTTCTCCTCGACTACGCGGCCGATGCTCTAGACTTCGCTGGCACATATATATAAATACACAACCACCGCTTTTCTTTTGCGTGATTTTTCCTTTATTTTAGTTTATATTTACGTTCCCTGGCCGTAACTTTACCTGCCGCTCCTAACGTATGATGGGGCGGTCAATTGGACCTCAGTTGAAAGACTGTGCAGTCAGTTTCTGCGAGCGAAATTAGACTTTCGTACTCGAAGCGACACGGATTTCTCCGCCATTAGGAAGGGACGCTATAGGGGTATTCACACGAGGGAGAAATCCCGGGGATTTCTCCCCGGCACGCGCATCCCACGACGAAAACGTCAGGCTTTGCGATGTGCAAAGGCCTCGCGTTTTCATCTCGTGATACGCGCGTGTCGGGGAGAAATCCCCGGGATTTCTCCCTCGTGTGAATACCCCTTATAGGTACTTTCTTGTCCCCATGGAGCTGGTCACGTGGCAGAAAAATCCCTCCTGGCCGCAGCCGCGTCCGCAGCCGCAAGATGAGCAAACCGGCCCAGAGGGTCGAAGCAAAGGCTGAGCTTCCAACATCTCTTGGTGGGAATCACTCTCATCGCTGCTGTGATCAGTGTTGAAGACTCCGACGAAGCGAGCGATGGAGTAGACGTCATCGTCTGTAAACCGCGTGCTCAGAACGCGCAAGGTAAACGAGGAAGCTGAAGCGCGCCTCGAGGCGCAGAGGGAGCCAAATCTTTGAGTACGTTCAAGGGCGCGCCGCGAATATGACGTCACGAACCCAAAACACATGGCTGCCTTCCCGAGTTGGGTGGAACCAAAAGTGCCACATATAAATCGATTTATCCACAAATCTATAGCGGCATTTTCGAAACAAATTTAGGAAAACTATAGGAACATACAAAGGGTCCACTAGCAGTGTAGTTATATCATCTTTTATTTTTGTTAAAGTTTCTATGAAGACTTTTTTGATAGGAAATGCTCATAGGCTTTTTTTAGTAAACACACAAAGTTTCGCGACTTCTAATATCTAGTAAAACTAATTTTCTAATGATGATTATTTGTACCATGCGACAAGGCAACCCTGCCTGGTCGCCAGGTGCAATATGCCAAGTGCAATGTACCAGGTGAAATTCTGGCGTAACCTGCCTTGAATAGTCATCACAGTTTTCATGAACCACGTGAGTTTTATCACACAACTGAACACACCTAGTTTTCGGCTTATTTATTCATGCTCATAACGCTCGGGCACTGCAGGCTACGCAGCTATTTTTGACCCTCGCCTCCTAGCCGGCTCCTTGTTCCGGTCTGCCGAAACAAAGGATTCCGGCGACGCGAGCGATGCCGTATACTCCATCGGCTCGAAACGCAGGAGGTACGCGAGGAATCTGAATACGGAAACAGCTACAGCACTGAGAGAGCCAGCGAGTGCATGCAAGAGAACGCTCAGAATTGGGCTGCCCCGCCGCTAGGGGCAACTGTCATATAAACATATATATGCAAGATATATGGAGAGACGAGGCAGCCTACGTCATCGACCTTTCGCACATGACTGTTGTTCTAAATGGACGGATCCAAGGGCAACGCAAATAAATCGACGTTTACAACAGAACGCGCGCGATGTTTACAAATAAATTTCGGCTGCTTCTAGACTTAAAATTTCATTTTAAGTCTAGAAGCAGCCGACGCTACCTGCTGATGGGACCAATCAGACATCATCAAAAGTGAACCATCATGGTGTGGTGGCTGAAAAAGTGTTACCGGGCCTGAGCGAAGGGCTGCACAGAGTTGCGGTGAAAACGACTTTTCGGTGGCGAAGATTTTCACCGCAACACACGGGCTGCCCGCAGCGCGTGTGCTGATAGGTCACATAGCTTCTTTATATTTTAACCCAGGTTTTTGCAACTATATAAATTGCGCACGTTTCTACTGTTAAATCGGTCGTGCGCCTAAATTCTGCGATGAAAAATCCGCGAAGAAATGCTTGGGCAGTATCGCATCTAGAATGCCATCTCTCGCTGACAAGCGGCGAACGCTCGGAGGTTCCAACTCCGGTGACAAATGCATAGGGAACGTGAGAAAATTCTGTTTGCTTGTTTTTCTCAATATTTTGGGGATGTACGAAACGACAATAGTTTTTGACATAATAAAGGGATATTTTAAAATAATTTGCGCTAAGTTGTGTGTCACGTAAGAACTTTTTTTTTTTTTAATTGACTGAGCGGCATCAAGCAGCAGACGACGCGGCGCAGTGGAGAACGATAGCTCGGAAGCAGCTAGAAGCTACGTGCATCGACGGTCTCTCACGCTGTTGGGGGGATCGGTGGTAGCCGCGAGATGTTTTTGGTAGCGCCCCCTATGGTGTCCTCTCGTGACGTCACTACCTCACGAACAACAAGTTCAATGGTGTTCGTAATTAGCATGGCGGAAGCTCGAAATTATTCCGCTCTCAAAGCAACACTGCCAACACCGTCAAGATTAAAGTTCTTACATTCCTCTTATTACCGTCGATGGAAGATCCTTTGCTGACGTCATGGTCAGCATCCGGCCAATCGTGGCAAGCCGACCACAGCGACGCTTTTGATCGTGCACGTCGCCAATAGCGCACACTAGCGCACACCAACTCGGAGCACGTGGAGCGAAAGCTCGCGCTGCAGAACCCAGAGATCCTGGGTTCAATACCCACCACTGCCCGTGACCGTTTCGATCTCGATGAGCTTCGCATACCGGCCGACAAGAGAGGGCACTGGTAGGCAGCAATCACTTCTCCGGACCTTACACTGTTCCAGGGCCGAATTGAAAGCACTTGGACCCACACCCAGGAAAGACTCTTGAGCGATCATTTCATCCTCTCCATAACACTTAACATTTTCTCACGTCCTCGTAAAGTCTCCATCAAACACACCAACTGCAACACCTTCCGCAGCATCTTGGCCTCTACGAAGCGCCAGTCAGAGTCGTATGAGACCTGGATACACGCGATAAAGCAAGCTCAGACACAGGCAACCAAGCCAGAAAAAACAACAGCTCCATCACCACAGCCCGATCCTTACCTGACGCGCCTCTGGAAACGACGGAAGCGAATCCTCAGACACATAAACCAGCAGCCTCTTAATCACCAACTTCGAGAACGATTAGACGATGCCAACAAGGAAATTATTACGCACTGCGACGTCTTAGATATCTCAAACTGGAACAAGATATGTAATGAAATCAACGGTTCTCTCCACCAAAAATCTTCATGGAACCTACTCTGATCCCTGCTAGGACCCCACCCTCCCCCCATACCTACCTTGGCTAAATATCTCACCCTTCAGGGCTCAAGGCAGCTGACTCAGACACTAGAGGATTTGTACATCCCTGCACCACTTTTGTCGAACTACCCATCCTATACAGGCCCGGAGAATTCAGAATTAGACCGCTCCTTCACCTTAGCAGAGCTGGACTGGGCTTTCACACAAAACTTTAAAAAATCTGCACCCGGAGAAGATGCCATTACGTACACGCTACTCCGCAATCTCCCAGAAGAAGACAAAGAGCAGCTCCTGGCTCATATAAATACACACTGGTCGGAGTGTACCTTACCACAAGAGTGGAAATCCTCTATCATCACCATGATACCGAAACAAGAAAAACCCCCCTCTCTCACCAACCTTCGTCCCATTTCGCTTACCTCCTGTGTGGGCAAGACGATGGAAAGTATGGTGCTGGACCGTTTACGGGACCATCTGGAAACCATCTCGTTCTTCCCCCACACGCAAATTGGCTTCCGTTCTCACGTATCCACACAAGACCTCTTTCTCCTTCTTCAACACACTTTTCTTTCCCCACCATCTGCTCAAGTCCACGCCCTTGTCACTGTAGACGTTCGTAAAGCATTCGATTGCATTGGCCACGATCACATACTCGCCTCAGTCCGAGAAACAGGCTGCGGACACAGGCTTTACACTTACATCCTGAACTTCCTTAAAGACCGCACAGCCAGTTTTCGTATTGAGGCTGAGACGTCCCCACCGATCACGCTCACACGCGGCACCCCACAAGGGGCGGTGCTGTCTCCTACTCTTTTTAATCTCGGCATGGCCCAGCTGGCGTATCGCCTCCAACAAGTCCCCCAACTCTCACACATCTTTTACGCGGACGACTCACCCTCTGGTGCACTCACGGGTCACCAGGGGAAGTGGAATCGACTCTGCAGCAGGGACTGGACATTATAGCTGAATATCTTGAACAAGCAGGCCTTGAACCTGCCCCAGAAAAATCGGAATTGCTTCTTCTATCACATACTCAATATCAGCGACCTGTTAACCAGCACATATCCTTACACATCGGTCAGCACCCCATCCCGAAAGTCTCTACATGTAAAATTCTGGGCATGCATTTACGAGAAAGATCACATCAAGCCAACGTCGTTTCAGTCGTAAACACATGCCACTCGGTTACCTCCCTGGTACGTAGAGTGGTCAAAAAGCACGCGGGTCTCCACGAGAAGCAGGCGAGTCACCTAGTTCATGCGTTAGCCCTTAGTAAAATTCTCTATTCTATACCATATGTCACACTCACACAACAACAAGTCAACAAACTCTCAGCAGCATTAAACACATTATACAAGGCCTCTTTAAATCTTCCCATCTCCACCTCCAACCAAAAACTATACGAAACAGGCCTCTTTCTCCCCCTCACCTCTCTTTTGCACCTGCATCGAAATCGGCAGATAGCCCGCCTCTCAGGAACACCGCAGGGTAGATGGATCCTGGAGCAGGCAGGACTTTCCCCCATAGACCTTCCCTTACATTTACCTACCCCAGCCCTACCGTTAAATCTGCGCTTCGCCCCTATGCCTCGCCGCATGTCCCCGGGCCTCAACGACGGTCGCAGGAGGGCGCAAGCTATCCATCACAATCCCCCCTTTCAGACACACACCAGCATATTCTGATGCATCCACCTCCAACACAGGAGATACAGGAGCTGGGGCATATGCAATCTACACACCACAATCCCCAACCGCCACAGTTCACACCTGCGGTCCATATAGCAACCCTCCAAATATCATCACACTAGAAATAGTTCCCATTATACATGCTATCCAAACCTTCTCCCAACTACCTCTTACATCAGCTTATACAATCTATACGGACTCCCAGGCAGCGATACGCGCTCTGCAGCAACGCAAAATCCCACCAGATCTCAGATCAGCCCTCGATGAAGCTCTACGCGCACTAAACCCATCCTCTGTCACCGTTCGGTGGGTCCCTGGTCACAGCGGGATCACAGGTAATGAGTTGGTTCATCAACTCGCTCACGGAATGCAAATCCGAGCGCCTGTGATCCCGTGGCCTAGCCCCCCGACCAGTGACGATGCCTTAATCTACAAACGCTCAATTAATTTCTATTACAAGCAGCTCCGTAACTCTCAACAACGACTACCTGGACCCCACCCGAACCTCAATGTGGCACAAAATCACGTCCTCCGAAAAATCCAAACGAACACCGTTCTTACTCCCGCTAGGCTTTTTCTTCTTCGACGTCGTTCTGATCCTTCATGCCCTAACTGCCCCTCCCCTTACGCCAACCTGGAACATTGTCTCCTACAGTGCCCTATTGCACTATCCACACCGTTCCTCCCTAACCCCCCTCCCCTTTCCTGGAGTGCTTGGCTAGCGTCAGACGAACCGGATGACCAAATGGCCTTGGTGTTACAAGCCATGGATGTTTTGGACACTTAATTTGTGCTCAATATTAAAGTGCATTCTCTCTCTCTCTCTCTCGCATACCGGTGTACTGTCGTGTATCACTACTGCGTGGTGCACGTTAAAGACCCCAGGCTAGCGGTTCTATACTGCACTGGCTATATTGCTCATCTACAGCGAGTGACTCGTCGCAACTTTGAAATGGCGGACCGACTACACTCTGTATAAACATCCACACAACCCCAATTATTTTTTCTCCCGCTGTTCGGAAAACACGTGAACAAAACGTCACACAGTTCGCGTGACCCATTCCGACCAACCAAAAAAGTCGATCTCCGCTGCGTACAAAAGTCGTCTGCTTCAAACACCTTCGCCTTGCCAATTGCCATCTCAAAAATTTTCTCACGCATCCAATATTATGAAAACGTTGATTAAGTCTTTAATGCTTTACCAACTTCACGACAGACTATAGTTTCAAAAAGTGTGAACTCGGCGCTTTTTTTTTAATTAGCCGTGTTGCGTCGATCTTCATGTGTTCTCCCATAGGGCGGCCGCCTCCTGGAACCGGTGACTCGCGCCGAGCTACTCTGTCGGCCATGTTGTCGGCGAAACATGCAGATCAAAAGATTAGGTCACTCTGCTCTTAAGAGCTATCTACTGCTTAGACGAGTTAAGCGGTGCCAAAAACTTTGAGAGAGCCTATATAACAGGAAGTTTCGAACTGCTCGATCGATCGAGTGGTTTATGGGCCGCGTTTGCGATACGAGCTGCGAAGAGGCGACGAACGCGTTGGTCGCCTGCGAGCGTTTCAGCCTCTCTGCCTGCTTTCCTCCTCTAAACACTAAAACGCAGAGCATGCGCTTTGGCGACCAAACTTCGCCGATGGCGTCCGCCATAAAATTGCAAGCGTTCCATATGGTTTGCGATGGACCCTCTCTACAATCTAGGCTGTGTCAAAATTGTCATCGCGCATCGCGCCCCTCCTTATCATTGCGGCGCCCGGCACTATTTCCCTTCCACCACCATAATCATGGTGTTTGTCCTGTTTATGTACTACGTGTTCTATCGTCGCTAGACCAATCATGTACAGAGAAGGCCTAGCGACTTGCGATTTTGACGCTGTTTGATTCCCATTAGCTCGTAGCGTCGGCTGCGTCTGGAGTTAAGCTGAAACGAAGTATGGTACCATCTAATAGGTTTGCGATATAGTTATCTCGTATTTAATTTCTTTGTGTGTGCGTGTGTCCTGACTCATTTAACTATTTTATATTCGGAAAGGGTGTGAGGATCGGTCCACGCCTCGGGGAACGGACGCAAAGAGAGGCAGAGAGCAGGGACGAGAGACACGGTTTTGTGCAACGTATGGAGTGATGTTTACTTAATCTCAACACCAGAGGCGAAGACGTTACAACGACAAAAGCACGCATACCCCACCCCCACTTTTTTTTTTTTTTTGACTAAGCAAACATAATTAACACTTCCGCTTGACTGTTAAAATAGGGGGGGGGGGGGGGAGGGACCGTCAATACACCCCCCCCCCCCCTCCCCGATTACTCGACGCCGAATTTTAAATCCACGAAAGCAATACATTAAAGGTACGCTGAGGAGGTTTCTGAGATGCCTAAATATAGCGGTAACTCACCCTCCGTGCTCTAAGCATCCTACAAATTTTCGGAATATGCTCCTCCCATCACCGGAGGTGACCTCGGAGTGTTGCGATCTTTGATTGCATTTTTAATATTGAAATCGGCCGCGTGTCGTCATGATTTAGAGATTTCTAGGATTCTTAGAGCCAGCAGAGTGAGTTATCGCCATATGTAGAAGATCTCAGAAACGAACTCGGGGCACCTTTAAAACGTCAAATCAGTGCCCATTCCCTGTAGTGGCGTTTTCACCGAGACGACAACCACCAGACCAACATAGCGTCGCATCACTTCATCCCTCTTAATGGATTTGTAAACAACTAGATTATGTAGCTTCCGATTAAATGTGCAGAATAATAATAATAAAAAATAAAGAAAGACGAACCACTGAAAACACCAAGCCACATTAAAACGATGCACCAAAGAAGGGACTTATCGATTCATCCGATGTCCGGGAACTGGGTGACATCACACGGCGGCCCATCGTGTATAAACAAGCACTCGGGGAGGGGGACCGTTGCCCCGGCGTCCCCCAGATTACCCACAAAATGCGGTCGCTTACAAACGTCCCCGAGACGGGCGTATTTGCGAGCCCGGTGCAGATACATACAACACGTCCTGAGCGAGGACGCGATGCACAAAAGGCTGCGCCCGCATTTGCCTCCGAGATCGGCAGAAAACATCGCCGCATTATTGTTCAATCTAGCGAGCCTTATCGACTCACGTTCTCTAAACCAGCCCCCAAATTTTTAGGCAGCGTAAATTTTAAAAAGAACAAAAACTGCAAAACAAGACTCAAAAGCGACCCTCCTTCGCCTTTAGAATCGTATTTGTACTTTTTTAAAGCGATTTTAACGAAAAAAAAAAAAAATGTGCGCACTCCCAGATAGCTGACTACATGCGCCCCATCTACTCCATTTTTGAACTTTTAGAAAAGTAAAAATAAGCGAAATAACTTTTTTTTTAAACGAACAACTCGTAAGAGAAGAAAAAAAAAAAAAAAGGAATGGCCTATTTACTGCGTGGAGCACCGGTCGCCACGCGGCTAAATGAGCATTTCCCGGACCTCTTTGTGACACCGGAATACTATCAGAGAGGCCCCGCCTCCTTTCAACGGGTGCCCATTGATGACGAATTGATACTTAATCAATAATGCATCCGCGGAAACAGCCTCCCCCCTTCCCCCTCCTCCGTTCCCCTTCTTTCTCCCCACGCGAACGTTGTTGATAAAACCTGTGTCCCCCCATCCCTAATGTCAAACCGCTCTTTGCTACTTCTAAAGTTATTATTGTTTCCACCCCGATGTGTAGTCTAGTACACAATGTCCCGACTAAATACACGTGGAAACGCGGGCGTTCGTTGCGTGATGGAGAAAATGCCCGCTTTCGTTTATTGCTTTTATTATTTTTTTTTTCAAGTTTCCGTAAAGACCTCTCGGAATGTCATCATCACCCTCGTTGACGACTCCGTCACCGTCGATGTCGTCGCCGTCATGGCTTGCAGTCTCCCCACAATCTCGCCGATACTTATGACTATTGATCTGAAAGACGACCGTTTTCTCTTTTTTTAAACAAAACCGTTTTTAGATTATGCTTCCCTGCACGAGATGGAGAAAGAGGGGTCGCGAACACCGAGAGCCGCTGAATCGAGTGAATGAAAGACGATAAACGTGGGCGGAGAACCTGGCGCATATATTTATCGGTTTCGCATTTTCATCAAAAAAAGAAGTCTCGGCACCTAACACCCCTCTGCGCGGAACCGCCTTGACGACTTGGAAGACCCTCCTCCCCTTCTATTCGATGTGCCGCGTCTACAGGATAACTTCTTCAATGTCGTCGCTCTGAATAGGGGTCCTCGTCCAGATAGCGCTCGTTTGTTCGATTTTAGGAACGACTTAGACAGAGTACGCCCTTTTCGTGGGGGGCAGTGACGGAAAAGCGTCACGGTCGGTGATTGGTCGGTGGGTGTCGCGTTCGGCTGCGCCGCCAACCACCGCTTGTTCAAGCGAAATGGCAGGCAAAACGAACCCTTAGCCATCAGGATACACTACGAGGTGGTATCGAACCGTAAACATTTATTAAGAACTAAACCAAAACCGAGCGAAACAAACGAGGATCCACGGATCATTTCGTCTTGAGGAGCCTCACGATGAGGATGGTGGGCGCGGGTGACCGTCCCCAGCCTACGGTTGGGGTCAACTGCTGTTGGTCATCGACGTCCCAATGTCGCAATCTTCGACGAGGACATTGCCGTGCCCGTCCCGCATCTGGCACGGGGGGTCCGCGCCCGACCGAAGGCTAGGAGTCTCGCGAGACCGGGAGCGTCCCGGGCGGCGCGAGCGCCATGTTTTCCAAAGAACAGCTGGTGTACGCGTCTCCACGGAGGAACCTGGTCGCGAGCAAGACGTCCTTCTTGATAAGGGACATCCTCGGAGGTGTGCCCGAGCCGGAGGGCACGCTGTACGGGATCGTCGAGGAGACGGCCGACGCCGGAGTCGGGCTGGCGACTCCGAGGTCCCCCTGGTCGGCCGCGGGTCCGGCGGGAGGTCCGCAGGACACCTGCTGCGGCGGCCTGCTCTTCGGATGCGTCACAGTGCCGTGCCTCGGCTGCGCCGCTTCCTGGAGCACGGGTGAGTTGCCCAGGAAGTGCGGACACCAGACTGCGTTCTAGACTCTGCTGACATCTACGGGTACGACGAGAGCGAATGGAATCTTCATAAACTGTTCGGTGTATACTCGCAGGAAGCGGAGTCCCCGTAAACAACAGAAGCCCCACGGTAATGGTACAAACGTAGGTGGGCACAAGCGTGAGTGTGTACAGCCGAGGCGCGCCAATTTAAGAGTGTAATTTGTTTCACTTTAAGTGCGACCGGAGCCAATATGGTATACGACCCGATGAAGGCGACGAAACAGCGCCAAAAATGAATCGTAACGACGCTCGAGGTCCCTGTGGGTATGCTACCACCAGCTACACTAATCACGCTCAAAAAACGGACCAGGATCGCGGCGGATTTCACTGTGCGTGATTGGTTTTGTCGCTGATGGCAAACGCGCAAAGGCGACGAGCGTCATGACGATACACGTTTGGAGCAGCGCTAGGACTAAAGAGACACCGCGGGTGTAAAGATCCCGCTCGTAGGAGTTTCCGCAGTCCACATTTGGCACAGCCACCTAGCGAGGATTTGAAAACAAGTTTGGCAGACGCGAATAAAAAAAAGATTACCACTTACCTGGCCGCAAGTGAGATGGATGACTTTGCTCTCATCCTGCAAGATGGGCGAGTCCAGAGCTTGGCGGAAGGAAAGCGGAATAATTGCCTCCGTCGAGGTTATATAGGAACGGGTTTACGAGGGTATTTACTTCTTTGAGCATAAAAATACGAGGACACAATAAGATATAATTCTTAAACCGTGTATGATCGACGTCTTATCGACGATTGGGTTCTCATTTTAGACGGCGGCTTAAATATGCGCCTAGCCTGTATAAAATGGCAGCGACAAGCCTCAAGCCAGAGCCTTTCTCGATTTGACAGGCTTTGTAGAATAAAGGAAGCTATGCTCAAACACGCGAGCATTACGCACGCGAGGGTAACTTTCGCAGGCTTCCAATCACTCCTGCTTACTTCACGAGCACCGAACGACTAAACGACTGCCAAAGGTACCATCGCGACCATGCTTCATCTGTTTGAGGCTTGTCGCTGTCGTTTATTTCTGTTTGTCCGGGGGGGGGGGGGGGGGGGGGGGGAGAGAAGTGGATTCAGAACTCCGTTTTTTTTTGGGGGGGGGGGGGGGGCCGCCCCAGTCGCTACCCCCCCCCCCCCCCCCCCCCCCTTGGATCCGCCCCTGGTTTGTCGCTCTAGTGGGTCTCGGGCATAAGCAGTGTGACCCCGGCTTAAGACTGCATTTGCACTGTTCTCCCGACACCCCCAAAACGTGGACAACGGTTCCAGTCACGGCGTCAACAAGTAGCATTTACATATTGGTGATGTATTTGGACCAGAAATAATGGTGTGGAAATCCCCTCATTGTATAAAGCACGCACGCAAAGACCAAGGTACAATGGTATCGTACGCCAGCACGTTCTAGAAGGGCTCACACCGTCTTCAAAGGCAAGTGTAGGAATTTTGGGAAAGCCCTTTAGGGCTATGCAACTACTTCAATGCCTTCCACGAAACTTGTGTAACTTCTGAAACAATATACTAACGCATTGCACACTCGTCGATACGATGCGGCCCCCTAAACTATGGGCGCTACACATTTTTGTTGTTGTTCCGGGACATACCCTGGCATTCTGCGAAACGCGCTTGTTTGATTAGGTCCTTAGTGCGTGTTTCTTATTGTTTCGCATAAATCGTCATTTGGTTGTAAGATTCCAATTAGGTGGCGTGTCATGCCGGGCGGAAATAACGAAAATCTAGGCTACCGAAAACCAACAGAAAGAAACACCGTCTTTTAGTTATGCTATAAACTCCCCTGTCCATGTCCGAGGCAAGAGCGCTTCTCGCAAGATAGCGCTGTTTTTGTTTCTTTTAGTTCCGCGCGTGCTGTAGCTCGCTCACGCAAAGCCTAATTGCCGTCTCATTATATCGAAGTTGTTGCACTGGTTGTTCGTAACTCCCCGAGGGCTAACAGAGTGGGCATAACTTTCCTCGTTTACTCTCTGGGCCTTGGAAAGACAATCGCGATTGTCTTCATCTCTTGTGCCCTTCCGTGTCTAATAAGCGTCTGATTACGAAGATAAAAGAAACGATCAAGAGATAAGCGGCAGGCACTATAACTGACGAGATCAAAACATGCTTGAAAGGACACTAAGATGTATTTTAGACTGAAATTTGTCTATAGACCTAACTACGAATGCGAATGCTATAGCTTCCCAGAAATGTTGACAAAGTTGTGTTTCAGGAAAAGGGATCCACTGCGTCAGAAACCAATTAGAACATACTCCAGCATGCTGGGGGCTCGTGTTTCTGCAGCTGTGTATGAAATCTTCATATTGTTTTGGGTGCTGCTCCCGAGTCACACCGATTCGCGGAGCTGTATAAACTAGCGATGACGAATTTCCAACAAAATTAGGCATCTAAATATTTAGCAAAAAAAAACAAAAAAAAAAAACAGAACAACAAATTAGCTAGTAATTACAATGAAGTTTGTGTACCCACCATAAAAAAACTCAAATCAAGTAGATATGTGTAAAAACTGCAAGGCTGCATCTTTATTTTTTATGGTTTTTTATACACGAAATCATTTCTGTCATGTCACGGCGCGGTGGTGGCGCGTCGGGCGCACTTTCGGTCTGGGGCTGTGGGCGGAAGTCCCCATGTGAGACGTGTATTCCTGCGTTGTTTTGAAGGGAACCTGAGAAAAACCTGCCTTCTCGTCAAAACGCCGCGACTGGGGCTTTACCAAAAGAGTCGAGAAAGGTTTGAAGGTCAGTTTTCATGTGCTCGGTTCGTCCGAGAACGTCAATATGTGTCGTGAAAATGAAAACCAGACGCCGTCGGACCGCGATTGCTTGGGCGGGAAGCCCTTTGGGTTTTATTCACGGATACTTGTGGTCATCAGATTTATTTGTTTTGTTTCAACGTGAACACCGGAAAACCGTCAAGTCGTACGGACCACCTGCGGATACGTTCAGTGCGTCTTCAAGTTCGAACGGCTGTCTGATCGTTCGAACTGTCGTCTGCTTTCTCAAGCGCGTCTGCTCGTCGTCTGCTCGACACCGACCCGTAGACCAAATGTTGGCCCGGTACTTGCGACAAGAAATAAGCGCAGGCCTCAAAGGACTTATGTTTGAAGGTTGGTAAGCAGGCTCGATGTAAACAGTGGGATATGTTGATCATTGTTACCAAAGGCCATCACCGACTTGTTATGCCTGATTCACTTGGTCCTATTCTGCTTGCGATTTTCAATATCGACGTCGACCATCTCAGCTACGGTCCACGCTTTTGCAGCCCGAGCGTCGTCGCGAATGAAAATTGCGAGCGAAATCTCATCATGTGAATCAGGCTTTAGCGTACATTCTGCGGCGTCCGCGCGTAATGAATCGCCGCATGTCACATTATTTACGAGAAGTTTTGGGGTTGTAATGAGCCTCGGTAATTTTGCTGAGGCCGCTCAAGTAGTCAGGCATTGCCCAGGAAGAGGTAGAATCAACAATTCGAACGCGAAAAAGGGCAGGGGGACTCATACCGACGCCGACAACATAGCATTTCAATGGTTTGTTCATAAGCGACGGCGAGCTTCTTGCCCAGACTCCATCGCGCATGCGCGGCGCCGGTGGCGTCCGCTAAGGGCGCTACGGTTTGTTTGTAAACATAAGTTGGTGTATACTATAATTCGCAACTTTCCCAAACTATAGAGGGCGCACTGGTGCCCATCAAAAATGGCTGTCATCTGGATGATCGTCGTGGAACAGGAGTACGAGGCTGGGTTTGCGACTGGCAAGTAATTCTGGTTTTGCAATACACAAGTTGTATTAGAGCCCTACTTTATTTTTCACGTGAGGAAGGTGTTGGCAAACACCTTTATTGGGAAACCGATCATTTAGGAACTCGGGAGCGCGATTCTCACACCGCGGTACTACCATCGCTAACAGTTGCGAATTGTTTAACGTGAAATGTATACTCTCGGATAATAGTCCGTCTTAAAATGCATAGAACGTACGTATGATCAGAAGTCGTCGTATCGTTTAATTTTCATTGGGGCTAGAACCCGTTATTGCAATAGGAATAGGTTATCCGCTCTCTCCCCAAGAAGAAAGCGCGCATACCAATCGCTGGGCAACATTAATGGACAACGTGAGGAATGTGCGCTTTGTAGGAGTAGACAAGCCAGCAGTTATTCATTTGAGACTAAAAGGAAACAAATCCATGTGAATGGATTTAATAGGGACAAGATAACAACGCAGTAGAAGCGCCGCCAACAAGCGCTGCATGCACCCGCTTTAAGTGTACCTCCGCATCTGCTTCGCGACCTCACTTTTAAAGTGGAGGGAGCGAAGCTTGGCTGCCGATCGAGCGGAACGACGATTTTCTAACTCAGGGAGAGGTGGGTAATGAAAGTCCACAACGGTGACTTAGTTCCAGGACACCACTATGCAGGGCACACCGAAGCAATCGTTGCTTGCCTCGTGCTTGCTGACCGCGATGACTCGACTTGTCAAGGGCGCCACGTCTCGAATATAAATAAATGTCTATACTACTTTCAAGGCGTCTTTGTGAGTAGTAGCTTTTTCTTTCATTTACACGAAGGAGACGACGTCAAGTGAAGCGTCTTGGTGATGGCGGCGTTCCTTGGGCACGCAAAACGCAGCATGCAATTTCTATGATGGTGATAATGAACTTATCATTTTTGTGTTACCTCACAGAAGCTTACAGAAGGCTTACAGAAGAGCTGATACGGCCACGATCTTGCGACGTAACATGAATCACGAGCTAGCAAAAAACGAATGAAAAGAAGCGAGTCGTCGGCCGCACTAAACCTGAACGAATGCACCTACCGCCACGACGCCGCGACGCAAGCCCAGGCAGGTAAAGACCGTGACAAAATTCAGAAGACTCGCTGCGAAATGTCGGCGTTGCAAACCACCTTGCAGGGCGCACGCTAACATGACAACCACGTCAACTAGCCCACGTCAACTAGATCAAAGAGCTTACAGATACCATTTAAAGGGACCATGCAATGAATATTCGGCTGGGACCCATTGGGATTTTACTAATCGCATATCGTTTTGTGCGCCAAAAAAAAAAACAACAAAAAAACACGAGCGTAGAAAGTTTTAAGCGTGCCTTTTCGGTACAAAAATTTGAAAATACAGCGGGCGATTTCGTACTATTTTTTCCTTCGAAAGTTATCTGTCTTTTCATTATAATGCATCCGCGGTGCCCAAGCAAGTCAGCCGAACCCAGCTCACGCATTGGACACGAACACTGCGTCACTCGGATGTATGCGCTCGTCAACAATCAATGCGTCGACGGATTGCATTTTTGAATTCGTCAACGGTGGCCAAACAGTGCCGTGACGGCACTTACAATCACTTCAGAATGACAAGTTCTACGGTGGTGCTTAAAAAGCACGGTATAAGCTTGGAATCACGGTGCAATGCACGTCACGACCGCTAACGTCACGTCACGCCAACAGCCGAACCTGTTGGCAGCATATATTCGACTCGAGATCACTTGGCCGCTTTTTCTGGCTACGAGTTGAGGGCGTGAATGTTGCTCATTTTCCGCTGATGCGTTTGTTTTAAGCATTTCTTTACACAGTGGCATAGCCTATGACACTGGTATATTTTAGCTTCTGTACGACAACAAAGCGACTAAAAACTTGCAAGTGAAACACAGGTTGTCAATTGCTTCCTTCATGAAATAGTTGACGCTCACAATTCAAGGTCGCGTTTGATTCCGTTGCTCGCGGGACGCGAATTCTAACAGAAAATCTACTTTTTTACTTTCAGTTACCCTGTACGAATGACACATTGTAGCAGACGAACCCTTGTCATCTGCTCCCGCTCCTCGCCGGAGCGAGGCATGACGGGATATCATTTTGGCGCACGCTCGATTTTTTCGTTGCAGAGAGTGCATGCACGCGAGAAGTGTCGGCGCTGAAACGAACTCTGAGAGTGCAACCACTCGTGGAGTACCGGCCGAAACGAACCCGCTCCACGTTGCGAGTCGGCGCCCGTGGGCACGAGTGCCGTGAAACGAACTCGCTATCCCCCCATTCACACTGGAAGCGGATCCGCGTTCGCGAAGCGGTTGCGAACGCGGTTGTATAAAGATCCAGTGCATTTGCACGCGCATTTGATGTCATCAAATGCGCGTGCAATTGTACTGAATCCTTATACAACCGCGTTCGCAACCGCTTTGCGAACGCGGATCCGCTTCCAGTGTGAATGAGCCCTATAAGAGGCTTCAAGGCACACTGTCCTAAGAAGTGGCAAGTGTGTGAACGGGCCTTTATACCCTTTAGGGATAGCTAGCCGGGGTCACAGTGCTAATACATCATACAAAAGACAGACTGCATACAGTTAAGAACGCGAGTTACCGTGAGATCCGTGCTTCGAATGCCGTATGGCAATGAGTTCAAAGAGAAAACTTGGCACGCGGCATTCGAACCACAGATATTACGGCGACTCGTGTTTGCAGACAGCCTTGTGTATGATGTATAAGCCATGGCACTGACTGTTTTCTTTTTTTTCGACAACGGTCATTTTTGCCTCAAGAATGATGCACTTCCGAGTCACAAATTTCTGGAAGCCAACCATAAAACACGTTCAAACCGGGCTCGGGTAGGGCTCATACTAAAAATAACAGTCGGGTCTCGGGCTGGGTACGCACGGAAATATTTATTGGTCGGGTCGGGCTCGGGCTGTCCTTCCCAAACCATAGTCGGACTCGGGCAGGGTTTGGGTCAGGCCTTTATCGGGGCGGCTCGATTTGATCTTCACCCGGGGCTCCCTGCATGACTTTTGCGCCACACCTGCCGGAACGCCGGTGGGCCAGCTCATTTTGGAACATCATGTACGTAAAAACAAGGACTTTTCCAAATTGTCGATTGTCGCAAGGAAGCCCGATGCGCGTGCAAGACCTGTCAGGCACTGGCATAATGAAAAACACGGCACTCAAATGCTAACTACGCTACCGAAATGAGGGTCGGTGCTGCACAAAACGCTTCATTGGTAGCCGACATTCAGCATTTTAAGAGCTACGTGCGTGAGCGTGATTTGTTATTCGGTATACGATGTACCGGCGGTTTGGGAGAAAAGAGAAGAGTTTTTTTTGCCGCAAAATTAAATTATGCTTCACCGAACGCTCAGTCTCTGCCCAAACGTAGCACTACTAGTTGGGACCGGACGCTAAACTTTACAGGAGCTTGCGAACACATGGAAATGAATGACGTCTTCTAGCGGGAACGCGCTTCATTTCCTGATTGAAAATTTTCGAAAATAGCTTAGAACTTTTGAGTGACATAGTGGTATACGTTCTAAAACCGTGGCATTTGCTTCTATACGCTAGCGCTACATTTGGGTAAGGACTCAGCGTTCAACGTTGGGGATAAGTTTTGCTGTGAGAAAAACACTGTTCTCTTTCCTCTCAAACCCTCCGTATTTTGAAAATACACGCTCTGCCGCCTGCGTCCTTGATATTCGCGGCGTATATAGTATTGGAGAAAATCTTGAACAATCAGACTTCTGTCGGAATGTTGTTTCTCCTGTTGGGAAAACGAGCGCAAATTACTTGCTTTGTTGTCGATCAGGGCGGTGGAAGACGATGGTTTCATGTTCCGCGAAGTTCTTAAAACTTCGTTGGTGATCGAGCGTATGAGCACCCAGAAAAAGGAGTGTTATTAGAAAGGCACTGATTACAGTATGAAGTTAGCTGCTTTTCCTTAATGGGGCGTTGTCCATGTTGCCATTTGTCAACGTAAACCACGAGCTCTGTGAAAAACAAACAATGTTTGTCATAGAGGGAGCAAGCTCAAGTCGCTTGGGTCTCAGTGTTTGTAAAAAGAGGAAGAGTTTGTGTCAAACGCTAATCACATAGAAAAAAAATCCGTTCTCATAACGTCGCCAACCGCACGCTCGCTATGTTTCTCAGAGAATCCAGTCACGCCATCTACTTTCCCGGGCGGCAATGAGGTCGAGCTGTGGGTAATGCCCCTTCATGTTTTAAAAGTAGCTCAAAGCGCGTCGATTCAAGAAGCCCGTGCAACGTGCAACCCTTGGGAAGATCATGGCGGAACAGCGCAGAACTGAGCTAAATTTTAGACGCCTTGTTCTTCCTGCAGAAATGGCGCGCGGCACGTGTCTCGAGCATTCCCACAACAAAGAACGGCGCCACTTTTCCCAGGGTAGAGGGGCTTTAGCTGTGGGATGTTTCCTAGACTTTGTCGTCTTTTATAGCTGTCTTTTTTATACTTTTTTTTTCATACAAACGATAAGTTTATGAGGACTCAAGCCTACCATGGGGTGCATGGCGGCTCAAATCTTCCACTCAAGATATTTGGAAATCTGCATTGGCAACATAGACTGTCACACAGAAAACGACAAAGCAATAACTTATAAGCCGTAACCCACTTCTTGGCTCCTCTCTCGAGGGCTTCATTTACAGGTGAAAAACTCAGCCCGAAAAATACTCGATAAATATTTCTACGGCTTTCAACGGTTTATGCGAATACGTACAGAGCGCGACACTGTTAGCGCGAACAAGCGATCAGCGGTTTTTCCAGTTTTTCTCTTTGAAACCAAGGGATGTCATCCAAGTTATTGTTGCTACGGAAAGAGCTTATTTAGTTCTATAATGTAAGCGATAAAATTTCGTGCTCGCTAATACTATTTAAAAGCAAAATGCGAAAATGCGCCGATGTCGTGTTCGCGCTAACAGTGTCGCGATGTGTACACCACGTCTCATTTCTGCTAACCGAATGTTTTGTATTTCAACGGTTACTCGAGGACATCGCGTACGTACTACGGCACATGGCCCGACGCCAGCGGACGCTCCAAACAAAAGGGCCACAAGCTTGCGATACTTGTCTACGGCGGCTGCCAAGAGCCGCCTTATTAAATTTGCGTGGTCAAGACCACAACAGACGTGCCTGACCTTGTAGGCAAAGAAACTCCACCTCAAGGTCTTTTCCCGAAAGCTCATGTATAGCGCATCTTGCGATGCTTCTTGCGCGTATCTGTGTTGCACCCGGGCCTGACCAATAATGTGAAGCAGAGAGGAGCTTCAGTTGGTCCCCCCTCCAGCCTTTGACAACGAATTTAGGAGCCTCTTGCACCTCGAACAGGCGCGCAGAGCCAAAGCACGGCGGAAGACATGGAACACGTGCTGGTGGCCGGGCGTTTGAAAGTCAGCCCCTGCCGTTCGCACTCTATTAGTGGCTGTAGTATACAATTCTAACAAAAGTTAAGGGGGGACACTGGCTAGAGATTTAACTTTTGAACTACTCCAGTGATCGGAATGAAATTCGCAGGGGAGATTTAACGTAAGACGTCGGTGTATTGTGCAAACTTTCAGCTCTAGAACGATTTGACATATTTGCGTACAAAAGATGCGTCACTCTTTGTTAAGAAATTTATGATATGCAAATGAACCTTTTAAGCACCATTTTGACTGCTTGAATATAAAGTGGGGGATGTGAAACTTCGGGCTATCTAGTTTTATAACTCCAGTGTAAATATTTAAGGAAGTGTCACTACCCCGAAATATAAGATGCATATCTGGCCGATGTCAATTTTTAAAAACATTGAGTTTTCTCAATGAGGACTTCAACTTAAAACAAAACTAAGTAGATAGCCCGATTTCCCAGTAAATTTCAGTTCAAAAACATTTTGATTGTGGTATCAGAATACTTTTATCTTCGAACAAAATATTAGTTCGTATGAAATTTGCAGCAAAAAGTGAAATTGAGAATATGCTTTCAAACATTGAACTCCTTTACTTTGTTAAAGCCTCGCAATGGTTTGAAAATATTTTATATAAATGTAACTATTTGGTGCATGGTTATAAAATTTAATGTAAAGGTGTATCATTAGTTTCTAAAACCGAACACTTGAAATCTCAAAAAATGAATGTTTTCGAAAGAAATTTGAAATTTAGGCCCATTTAGAAAATACAGAGAGGACAAAGAAGGGCAAGATCTAACCTCCCGGGTGGGAACAAGACGAAAGTTGCGTCTCGTCCGTCATCGTCCTTTTCTAATATAATTATTATATTTTCCAGCCCCCCCCCCCCCCCCCCCCCCCCGGACCCCCATTTTGTTGGGTGAGCCGAATCTGAACAATACTGTTATTGCTGCGTTTTGATTGCATAGAAAAAGAGATAAAACAGGTAACCCAGGGGTGATAAATGAAGAAGAGGTAACCCGGAACCCAATTTCGATCGTACGGATTTTCGATTCTGTTAATAAAGTCCTAGATGCCGAACCGTGTAGCCGTGCGCTTTATCTAGAAAAGGTATTTTCAAGCGATAAAACATTTTCCTGAGCTCGGTTGAACTTGCATTTTGTGCATTACATGCAGACTTGTGCTCGTTACTTGAAAAATGTAATGAATTACAATTACAAATTACCGAGCCTCAAATGATATGTATTAGCGGTACAAATGACTTTCGCTGAAAAGTAACGGATTACTTTACTCGTTACGTTACAAACTACTTTCTCGTAACTATTTCCGTACACTTATCCAGAAAACAATAGAAAAAATGTTTATATGATTTTAAAAATTGTTGTGCAACACTACTTTTATTTCTCATTCGCCCGTGTTATGGTAGTCCTTGTAAAAATAAAATTCTGTATTTAAGAGAAAGAGTGTAGACGCACTCCGTTCACATGTAGGCTGACAAGGCACCGAAAACTGCAACCACACGTGCCATCCGCTAGCTTACGGCCTCCGGAAATGGTCCCTGGAATTGTGCAGACAAAGCTAGCAGTGCGCATGCTCAATAGCAGCGTCTACCTCCGCTACGAGATTCGGAGCTGAAGAAGCGATCTACGTAAGCACCCTTTTGACTCGGGGGTTTCGCCTGTAACTCACAAGAAAAGAAAAAAAAAAATGATTCTAACGTTACCGTGTATAGCCAATGCACAATGCAGGTGTCCCTGATTACCTTGATGTGTTTCCGTAGATTGAAGTTTGTTGTTTGTGATTTTTTGGAAAGCAATGTATGCACCGAAACTCTTGGTTTCCGTTCTCCTTAATGCTCCGAATTTTGAACATCTCATTAAGAAATGACCATGGAGACGACGGACACTCCAAGACCATTAGCTCGACCAGTCAGAGAAAAAATGGTGGTTACGGGTTATCGATCGTTCATCGGTTCTTACTTTCATACCAATATTAAGGGAGATCAGGGGAGAGTATGGCAAACAGAGCGAGAGAAGCGGTGGACATCGGTCTCACAAAATAATAGAGGATCGCACCACTTTGACGCTCTCTTCCTCTCAGTCAGCACTTAGATGGCCTAACCCCCCCCCCCCCCCCCCCCCCTTTTTATGTTGACAGTTGACGGTAAAGTGAGGAGTGGAGTCGACCCCCATGCCCAGACATAAGTAAACCAAAAAAAGTATCGTCCGTACCCTCGAAGACGATGCTCTTAGCCTCGCGCCGGGCGCTTTTGAGCCGTGTCTCAAGAGCGTGCTAGAATAAAGTAGCGCACATCGAAGACAAAGAGAATTCGAACTTCTTGCGCGAGGCTACATTGTCTGTTACGCGAGTTGTGAATCTGCAAATCGAGGGGGTACGGACCCGCGTTTGATGGTGCGGGTGGCGGGAGACGTCGATGAAGTTGGAAAGGGTGTAAAAGACAAAAAAAATAATAAACACGAAGAGCTTTCTCCTGCCCGGGAGAAGAAGAAAAACACGATGGAAGGCGACGGAGAGCCTACTCGGCGTTGTCTTACATGACCTTTGTCTTTCGCATATTTGTACAGGCCTTACCCACTTTTCTAGTGGTTGTAGTGACCGGTCATACAAAAAATCGTGTTTTCTTTTCGGCCATTCTCCCCTTCCTGGTGTTTTATATTTTGTTCAACTTGCTCTCTTTATTCTGCTGAATGTTCTGCTCGCATTGCTCTAGTTACTGTATTATGCGCATATCTTTTTTTAAAGTAACGAGTAATTAAAGTAGTCCGTTACCAAGATGTTGTAACGAAATTCCATTACAAATTACTTCCGAAAAAAGTAACGTGGCGAATTACAAAATTACTTAAAAAAGTAACGGATTACAAGTAATCCGTTACTTGTAACGGATTACTTTCAAAAGTCTAATCACATGTTTCAAAATTTCAGTTTCTGGTGGGAGTATTCTGAACCTGGATTTCGGTAATTATTTGGAAGTGTTAAGCCCAGTGTCTCAAATCAACTAAACACGGATGCCGTTTTTTGTGGTGCCATTTTCGAGCTTTCAAATGTGCTCATCTTGTCGAAAGGGAAGTGTCGGAAAACCAGAGGCGGGTGTTGACGCCGCAGGACCGGGTTTTCATAGCCATAAGACTCCCCTCTCCCCGGCCTCGGGGGATTTTCCGCAGGCTCTGGGGCCGTACAAACAATGCCATGATTGTGCGTACATACAAACAAAAGCCAACCGACGTCCATATTAATTTCGGGTCCTATGGAGAATGAACTGCGTCAGCAATCTTGCTTTGAGGCGCATTAAAGCCCACAATGCGTGCGAAGATGCTCCCGACAGTTTGAGCGTGCTCACAATGAAAGTGCTTGCGAACAAGTGCGCGCAAACGATCTCGTATAGACGGGACTTAGTGAACGTACTGGAAATACCTGGTTATGTTCGCTTAATTCTTCCTCCTGTCTATGTCTTTTGTGCGCGGTTCCCATATTTTAAAGCTAATAAAACACAAAGGCGATAAAAAGAAGGCACAAATAAAAAACTTATTTTAACCGTACATATGTAGCTCTGTACTAAAGCGCACTTTATTTTATGAATTCAGACTGTAAATTACTTTTTATGACGCGATACAATATGACCACCCTGGGTGGCTGGCTTATCCAAGTACCCAGGCCATCCCATGAAGAGAATATGCTTCTTTTTTTTTGTATGCATTGCTCTTTCATGCTTCCATCACTGCTTAGGAGGAAGCTTCGGACGACTTTGTGACATACCTGTCACAATTACATTGCCCGTTCCCCTGATTCGTTTTTTTCCCCAACTGAAACTGAACATGCAGTTGCAGGGCGCGTGTATCCGGCATCTGTTAGTAGTGCGTTACTCCGCAGTTCCTAATGGTTTATTTCGGAACGCGTGTCCTCGACTACCCCGCGTTAGCTACGGCGGGGCCTTTCCAGCATCCTGCTTTTTGTACGACGGCAACCGCTGCCGACTCGTTCTTCAATCTCTTCGTTGTTTGCTTAGAGCTGTTGAAAAGTAAAATCCCACCATTACTGCAGTACACGTGCTGGATTCGCAGGTTTCTTTCTTCTTTATTTACTACTGTGACCTTTGTTTAAAGGTCACAATAAAAGAAAAAGTAACGACAATTGCGATGTAATACCGGCCATGCCGCGACATTGGGAGTTGTTTTCCTGCCACTCTTAAAACGGCACTATAGGTTTTTTTAGACAGTCTTTTTATGACACACACTCAACCTACACGAGCTAAGTATACTTAAAAAAAAAAAAAAAAACATTATCAAGCGTGGACATTTTTTTTTTTTTGTAGAAACGTTACCAAACATTGCGACACACCCTTTCCCCTAAGCATCCCACAAGATCAAATTATATTCATCCGTAGCCTTTTTTTTTTTTTGAAAACGTCGTAAATATTGCGACTTCTTTTTTCTGAAATCTATCTAAGAAAAGGGAGAGTGTCGCGATGTTTGGTCGTGTTTGGAATAGAAAAGAGGTCATCCATCACGGCAATTTCTGGTCTTTAAGGATGCTTAAAACCGGTAAACTGAGTTTTTTTTTTCTTTTGCCATAAGAAAAAAACAAAGAACTATTGTGTTAGTCTGCTAGAACATGGCAACATTGCTACCCACTGTAAATGAAACATTTATCCAGTGCAGCACAACTGCTAGCCCGGGGCCTTCACCACGCAATAGTGACACACGAGCGCACGCCGATACTGTGCTTATCCAGATCGAAACGGGCCCGGCTGGGGATGGAACCCAGGTTCCCTGGGTTCTGCAGCGCCAGCTCTTTCTCGACGTGCTCCGAGCTGCACTGGATAAAGTGCAGCTCGGAGCACCGATCTGGCCGAGTGGTTTATAATGCAGGTGGGCATTATAAACCACTCGGCCGCCAAACTCCTCCATAATAATAATAAAAAAAAATATTGAAGTATTTTTTAATGGGGCATTAAAACATACTTCAATATCTTTTTTTTTTTTTTCAAGAAGAGGGGAGAAAATAAGACAATGTCAAATACGCGTTGATGACTCTTTGCGGTGACAAGCCATTCGCTTGTCTTAGAGGGGTCATAAGTGTTTTCTTAGTGTTGTGTGTGGAGACCTCTTGGCTTTGAGACATGCATTCCTAGCGCGAGCGCTCATTCTGCGGAGAAACGCTTCACAACAGCGACCTCGAGCTTTCGTGGTTGTGAACTTGGCTTAAGTCTCAGGTTAAGGGTAAACGGAGTATAGGAGTTACTTTCGCGCTAGTCTGTATTTCTGTATCGAGATAGAGTGTGGAAGCAGAAAGCCGGCTGAGCGGCGTGACCGCACGGTGACCCTCCTTTCTTCAACTACCCGTAGATGGCGTCACACGTCCGTGCAAAGTAGAGTAACTCCCTAAGCTCCGCTTTGCAAAGTAGCACGAAACAGTCCGTACCGTGTGAAATTGTTAACTCGCTGTGTCGGAAAAGGGTTGTAATTTAAAAATCATACTCAACTTTGTACTTAAAGGCTGGTTCACACAGCACCTAGTTTGCTTACGTTTCGTTGGAAGCTTACGTCTGCTTAGGTCGAGTGTCACCGGGACATCTGTGGCTCGTATTAACCGTGGCAACCAGTTCAAGGAGTAGTCTTGCACGCGACACTGAAGGCGCGGATGTTCTGGCGACTTATAACGTAACGTAAAAAAACAAACAAAAAAAACACTAGGTTTTTACGCACATTTGCACTTGAGAGCGTTTGAGTGCGTTTGCGAGTAACCGGCACATCTGTGCCTCGTATGAGGCGTGGAATCCAATTCAAGGAATAGCTTGACACGCAACATAAGAAGCGGGGGTGTCCTGACTTCTCGCAGCCGCAACGCAGTCATAACCTTTCGAACGCTCTTAAACGCAACTGTGCTTAGGGGCCTTTAGGCATGTAATGTCACTTGATCCCGGGAATGTCGCTCTGAGCTCCCCGTATACGATCGTTATTTTGGTTCGTGAAATTAGCAGTTTCACGTTGACATCTCCATTCCTCGTGAGCCGATCACTTGTGAGAGGTATTTTCCCGGGAAAGGTTCTTGAATATCGATATTACGCTATCCACACCCCGATGAAACAAGTGCACATCTCCGCATCGCCACCACATGCGGCGCAAATGCTTGCGGCATTGAAAAATAGTTTTCCTACTTTTAAATACGCGAGACCAACAACACCGTTGTAAGAGATCTGTGGTCATAAAAGCATGGTTGATAAGTGGTTTGCATGAAACACGCGAACGACGCTACTATTGAGGAAAAACGTTTTCAGTACGATGAAACTTCATAGCGATCTTGTTGCAACTGGTTCTGAACGACCTTTCCGAAGCTTCTGAAGGCCTTTACGCACATTTGCGTTTGAGTGTGTTTGACTGCGTTGCGGCCGCGAGAAACCAGGACATCCCTGCGTTTTATGTCGCGTTCCAAGCTATTCCTTGGATTGCATTCCACGCTTCATGAGAAGTACAGATATATGTCAGTCGGACACAAACAAATACTAACGCAAAGACGACCAAACCTCGCAACGTGATCGATCTCAGTTGCCATGCCCCCCCCCCCCCCCCCCCCCCCCCCCGCCCCCCACAATATGCATTTCGGTCTATTCAATTCTTAAGACCCCTACGCACAGTAGCGTTCGAGCGCGTTTGAGTACGTTTGACTGCGTGGCATCGAGAAACGAAAGCTTAAAAATTGAATAGACCGAAATGCATTTTGTGGGGGGCGGGGGGGGGGGGGGGGGGGGGGGGGGGGGGCATGGCAATTGAGACCGATCACGTTGCGAGGTTTGGTCGTCTTTGCGTTAGTATTTGTTTGTGTCCGGCTAGCAGGCAGGGAAGGCAATGACGCTGCTTTTCCAGGTCTAGTGACTTTACACATGTGTAAAGTCGGTGGATCCTGGGAAAGTAGCGCCATTGTCTTTCCGCCTGCTAGCCGAACACAATCGAATACTAGCATAGAGACAACCAAAACCTCGCAAGGCGATTGGCCAGTCGGTCTCCGTTGCTATGGCAATACCCATTTCGGCATCTTTTAAGCTTTGAGGAAGTAGCTCTAATCCAGTCGCACCAAGATCACCTTTAAGAATCATCGTACTGAAGGCGTTCCTCGCCAATATAAAGAGTCTTTGGCACCGTGTATGCAGTCATCTTATCAATTAGGGCCATTTCCAGGAATCTCTTACAAATATATTGTTCTTCTTGCGTATTTTAAAATAGGCAAATTACTTTTCAATTACTCCAAGCACCGACACCACATATGGTGGCGGAACGCAGATGTACGCTTCCTTCGCCTGGTTGCGGATGACAAAATCTCGGCATACAAGAAACGTCTCTATAAAGTTGCCCGTTACCAGTAAATTTAGATCGGCTCACCGAGAATAAAGAGGTCAAGAAGAAATTGCTCATTTCATGATCCAAAATGGTGATCATACGGGGAGCTTGGCGCTACTTTCCCGTGATCCAGTTACTTTACTGTACCAGCCTTAATAAACCTATTGCTAAATTACACAAGTATCAATTAAGGAGAATGCTGAGAACGTATGTACACGCACCGCACACACTTGCCTTCCCCGTGTAAAAGATTTGAATTAAAGAACCAAAATAAGGCGTTGACGAACGGGCGTGTGAGAGGCCGTTTGTTTTAGGCTTTTGCTTTAGAACAGTTACTGCTGCAGACGCCAGCACCGCAAGCGCATGTAAATAAATACACGCTGAGCGTTCTCCTGTTGCTTGGGTAGTAGAGGAAAAGGCCTATTCTTCTAAGCTGCTTTACAGGAAAACACGTTTTTATTAAAAATGCTTTGTGCTAATATGTGACTCTGTATGCGTGAATATCTGTACACAACGCTGGCACAACGCATGGTATCCGTCAGCGTCGTCACTTAATATATTCCGTCATGATAATAACGGAGCTTGCGATAGATGGCGCTACCTTTCACTCCTTGTTGACAGTTGACAATGTCAGCGTCAGTCTATCATTGGAGTAAAGTGAGTTAAAGAGAGCTAGATTTTTTTTAATATGAAATACAGAACGAAACAAAGTGCACAATGCAAAACGTGCCGCCAAAAAAAAAAAAATCGTTATGGCGTAGCGAGTTTGAGTTCCTCAATATGTACAGCACGTATTCCGTGTGGTCATACCAAATTTTTAGGAAATTCTAAATATTGCGTGCTTTCATAAAACGCGCGGGATAAAAAAAAATTCTCACGTTAGTAAAGCGTGAAACACAAGTGAGCAAAAATCACGCCGCTTCGCGCCGCTGAGCGGCGTAACCATGACAATTAACCGTTGCTATCATAGGTAATTTCTATAGTTACGAAGCGCGGTGGTGCGATGCGACACGATTTTTAGCCACACGAGTTTCACGTTTAACTTAAGAACACTAACATTGCAATTCACTCGCAAGTAGCCACGTGTGATTTTTTTCTAGTCTTTTTTTTATTTCGCGCACTTCTTTTTTTTAAATACCGCGGACAGACGCTTTTGTCTCTTCGCCGGAGAATAAAAGGAATTACCTCTGTTACTTGGGTCATAGCGACAAGTACGCAACTTTATTAACATGATAAAAATGAAATTTATTTATTTTGAGTATTTATCGATCAGTAAGCGATTTTTAACTTCTCAGCATTCAGGATCCAGACACATGTTCCACGGCAAGTATGTAAAGACAAGCGGCGATTCTAAGCAAAAATAACAGTTGAAAAAAAAAAAAAAAAAAACAAGAAAACGTAGAACATATTCAAGGAGCGCGAACATCCTGATGACGCTAATAATGTTCATATACGATATTTGTTTGCCACTAAACATTTACGAGCGGTTAAAACCCGTAAAACAGTAAATTTAGCGCATTATAAAATGGGTGTTTCGTTTCATTATTGTGCTGAAGTTATCGGGGGTAATTGTTTTTTGGGGGCATTCCCCCATTTTAAAAGTTTCCGACAATGCAGATATGAGTTTTGAACGCTTGAACAAACTTACATTTGCACCCCTACATGAGCAGCAGACTGAATAAAACTAATGTTATTTGTTGCAAATTGCGCTGATTATTTGGCTTCAGTTTATTTGGATCTTCCACATGCACAGTTAGGTACTGATCCAGTGCTAGTGCACAGACTTGTACACGTTACTGAAAAATAGTAAGGAATTACATTTACAATTACTCGAGGCTAAATTGTAATTTATTACAATTACAATTACCCTACCATGAAAGTAACTGACCGTTACCCCAAAAAGTAATCCGTTACTTTCGTGGCGTTACTTTCTACATTATTGTCCTCAAGTAAGAAACAAAGGGAAGAGGGTTATTCAAGTTCTTATTCTTGCCACCTGTTCCATTTAATGACCTTGAGTATTTTGAGCAACAGTTGGCTTTCGAATGTTTCTTCAAACATTTTGCATTATCTCTTACTCAATATGTCGACTGCTACGCTGAACACCATTTGAGCTGAGGCACTGGATGGGTGTGCCATATTGTTCCTCACGAATGCTTCATGCTCTGCAGTGAGCTTTTTCAGCGAAGCAAGGGAAGTACTATTTACCTCGAATGAAGGGCAAAGCTTCGTCGTTGCAGCCGTTGCCTACTATTCGAGAGATTTAGTAGATCCTTCCGATACCTCCGATACCCGCGCTAACGGTACCCGATAACGATATGATGCATACGCAAAGACGGCGGCGAAGTATCGGATATCGTTATCGGAGTCATCGGGCCGATCTACTAAAATTCTCCATTCTCTAAATCGCGAAGCTGTAGAAGTCATCAATAGCAAAACAGTTTTTAACAGTAAGGTGATAATTAAATAATAAATAAGGTTTGGCTCGATATTCCTCTTCCTTTGGTTCTGAACAGTTCGAGCCTCACTTGAGACGTTGGTGAATAAAAAAAAAAATAAAAAAGTTCCAGTATAAAAATATAAGTAATAAAAAAAAAGGACACTCATAACAACAATTAGTTAGAACGTCGGTTAAAACAGGGAAATGTAAACGCACGTTCGCCGTGTGTACTTTTCTTGGTGCCGTTCAAAAACGCACGGTGCACGAACCGACTGCAGGTTACCTGAATTTCAATCTCTCTTCAAGCTCAGAATATCAAGTCTACGTCAGCCATCATTATGTTTTATTTGTAAAAATATCTGCTTGAGATAAGATGCGTCCTGCTGGGGCAAAACAGGAAGAACAAAGGAAAGCTATTACCATTTTCTACATGCTCGCAAAAAGCTGATTCACAAAAAGGGTAGGGTAGACGGAGCGTTGTCTCCTGTTGTGACATTCTGAAAATGGTCGTAGTCACTATATCCGAGAAGGAAATTGTTAATTCTTTTCAGTGCACTTATACTGCCTCGAGCTTCTCGAAGAGGCCCACAATCACTTGGTATCACCCTCTCCCCGTCTTCGATCGCAAAGAAAAAACAAAGGGACTCAAAAAAAGCGGAAATAACTTGCCCCCGCCCCCCCCCCCCCCTTTTTTTTTCGTGAATTGGTTATTTGGATTTTTCGACATTGATGTTAGGGTCTAAAAAAATGATAGATTCAGGGGCTCTGTGTTGAAAAAAAGGCTTTGCGGAACTGAAGAGTGCCAAGCCCCCCTTTGCGCTGGTCGATTCGCGTGACAGTGTCACTGCACTCGACTTTACAAAAAGAAACAAAAAAACTTTGTTTCGAATGGGGCGGTAGGCCCCCCCCCCCCCCCCCCCCCCCCCGCCCCATTCGAAACAAAGTTTCGAATGGGGCGGATTACAAGGAATCCGTTATGTCAAAAATGTAAGGGAATTACTTTAAAATTACTCTAGAAAGTATGTAATTAATCCGTTACTAAATTACTGATAAATGTAAGGGATTACGAGTAATCTCGTTACTTGTAACGGATTACGTACAAGTCTGCTAGTGCATACTTATTGACGTCTCTTGAATCTCGAGTTTATCTTCATTACTTTAGCATGCAAACCGCAGAAAAGTGCCGATGACGAATTTGTGCTAAGAGTGTCGGACAGTGTACAAAGTCATTTTAGCACTGTGCTTATAACCATAAATTTGAAAAAAAGAAAAAAAGAAACAAATGCTGTAATATGTTTGATATTTTTTCTACGTGACTAAGACATTTTTCAAGCTATTTAGTAGGTACAAATGATTTTTGATAATTGCTTTTATAATCAAGCGAAGGGAGAAGACGCACTCACATTTCCCATAGCAATGCATTACCTGTTGTCGATTTCAGACTGGTTGCCATCTGCTTCGATTTGAAACCGGACACTAGAGCAAGTTGGACGTTAGCGTACATTATAATAACGTAAAATAGTTGGTTGTTGGGCGAGTTGGTGAACGTTTGGATGCATGGTCTTGCGTAAAAAAGACGGACACAAGAGAGAGAAACAAACACTAGCGCAAAATTATAATAACGCTATGCATGTAGTGACGGAGTGAACCCTTAACAAAGTACATTTTTGTGACACTATTCATTTCATTTCATTTCATTTCATTTATTGTTCCCTCAAAGCGCCCGGAGGCCTTCGACTATCAGCCTAACGACGTCAATACAGAATGTATTTTTAGATTGTTGGGACGCAGTGTTCAGAATGGGATGTTCTAGAGCGGTGGTTCTCAAACATTGATCTTTCGCGGATCCGTTATGGATCGGCGGGGATGATGCGGGACCCCGTTCGTGGTAGGTGAAGGGAAATGTATCAATCAATTATGATAATGATAATATTGATTTCATATATTAATATAGCTAAAGAATACTGTGAAGTAGATTTCTCTCATTGACCTACACACGAGAAAACTACCCGAAAACCAAAACTCTTCCCCCATTCTAAAAAAAAATAAATATTGTCGGGTTTGATTGATGAAGCAGGGCTTTGCAGATCTCTAGAATGCCTTCGCGGACCCCAATGGATCCGCAGACCTTCATTTGAGAATCACTGTTCTACACCAGACCCTAAAGAAGGAGCTTTCTTTAATACTTATAGTCATTGGTTACACAGTATCTGGAAGAGACTCATGGCAGTGCGGCATGCCGATGTACAGCTAGGGTGTTAAAAAAAATTTACAGGTTTTTCTCTACCGCACAATTATGCTATGCATCACCCAGCGATCATTCTACAACGAAAGATAGCGCTAGAGGTTCGAACCAGATGCCAAAGTTTCAGCACGAACCGATATTTTATTCAAACGTTATAAGCGATTTTCTGAAAATTTGAATGGGAAAAGGAAGGCCCATTCTCGGCCCTTTTTCAGTTTCTGGCGCCGTAGAGCGCTTGGTATTCGAGAACTCCGTCGGTCACCATTTTCCAGACTTGGACGTAGTTCAACTACTCTACTCAAACTACTGTAGTTTAACTACTTTTTCGAGTAACTTGGTAACTTTCAATTACAACTTGATTTGGGTAATTAGTAGTTTAATTTAACTACTTTTTTAAGGTAACTTCTACTCAAATTACTAACTACTTTCGAAATTATATAATGCTTATTTTGCCCATCACGGAAGTTTGAGCGCAGAAATGAATAAGACGCCGGCAGATAAAGGGGCATTCCCGAACAAGGGGCCCCCTTGTTCGGGAAGGCGTCCTTGGGCCAAGGTAGCGACGAGCAGCCAAAACATAACACCGGCACTCACGAACGCAGGAAGAGATGCGTAACAAGCCTTGGTCGGGTATTGACCTAATCCGGTAATGCACGCAGGCGCCGCGTTTCCAGCTGCAACCATGAAAGACGGGGACACTCCGAGAGTTGTTATTGTTTGCGTGTTGTCTGTCTTTAGTGAGTTCTGACTCAAGCGGTAGGTTCCACGGGAGGCGCCACTGGAATGACCTCGCAGCTGGGCGCCTGTTCCCATCGTCGCCTTGTCGTCAGCGCATACGCCTTTGCAAAGCCGGACTTCCCCGCGCACAAACCCTGGCACGGATAATCTAATCCGTTCATGGGAGCACGTTCCCGCTTCCAGCTGCAACTGTATACGAGTGATGATGCTTGTTCACGTAATCCTTCGCGTCCTTCCGACCATCCATGCCTGGGAGACCACCTCTTTGTTAAAAGCGATTTACTTGTCAGGTGTGTCAGGCGCATCAGAATATTGTAGTCGCCGGGGAGGATTGCGAGTTACCCTTGGGAGATCGTTTTCTTGGACCCGGCGTCAGGGGCGAAGTATACTTCGGTTCATCATCTGTTAAACCAAAACATTTTTTTTTTCCGGTAGCGTAGCACTAGCACTACAACGGGACGCGCAGTTGTCCGGATGATCTCATCGTCGTGGCGCGAGACTTGAACCCTTGACGGTCTGGTGCACTCGCTCAGCGTACTCTCAGAACGACGTCCGAATAAAGAGGGGCCAGTCATTACAATCTCAACTTGACGAGAAAAAAAAAAAAGAGGCAAGTTTGTTATGAAAGATCCTCTACCCGAGGCAAACCTCACATGTTTAGTCATGGACACCTAAGATGCCGACACTCGCTTACCCGACCCTGCACAGCCTGTTTCTCAAATTCAACGCTGCCGTTCCATCCAGCCCGTCGGTGGAACGTCTATTTAGCTCGGCTGGGGACGTCTTTAGAAGGAAAAGGGGAAAACTCTACTATTTCGACGAAAACGCAAGCCATAAATAGACTGCATTTATTTTAGGCTCGCAGGGCTTTTCATTGATCAAAACTGCTGTTCATTTTGCTACCACAAAAATATAAAAAAGTAACTTCGAAAGTAACTTCAAAGTAACTCGCTACTTTTTTAGAGTAGTTAGTAGTTTACTCAATTACTATTACAAATGCGTAATTTTTACTCTACTTGAATTACATTTGGCGTCGATACTCAGTAACTTAACTTAACTACCTTTTTTGAGTAATTTGTACATGTCTGCCATTTTCCCATTGAGATTTTCAGGAAATCATTTGTATCTTTCTAAAAAGATATCGGTTCCTGCTGAAACTTTGGCATTTGGTTCGAACCTCTAGCGCTACCTTCGAGCGGAGAATGAGGTTCGGCCATGAGTAGTTTATTTCTGCGGTGTAAAAAACCCTGGAAATTGTTTTCGGGGACAGCCTGTAGATGCACGACCCGTGTATCAGCATTTTGCTCAGAGCACCAGTCAGATTAGAGAAATGTATAAATATTTGACAAATTGTCCTGACTGATTGCCGGTCCTAGACGGACTGGTCTCATTAAGATCCTTTTGATCGGTCCGTGTAATGCGGGTTATAGATCGTGGTATCTGTGTGTGTGTGTGTTGGGGGTTGAGGAAATGAACGATGGCCGGCAATGAAAGGGAAAAAACAGATAAGCTGACCACTCGTCGCCCGGCTAGCTCAGTCGGTAGAGCACGAGACTCTTAATCTCGGGGTCGTGGGTTCGAGCCCCACGTTGGGCGTCACTTTTTGTCTTTTTTTATTTTTGGAGGGACAGCAGGAGCCAATTGAACGAAATGAAGCAGAGTTTATTTATTTAAGTACCCTCAAGGCCCTGTGGCATTACAGAGGGGAGTGGTACAAGACAAATTTGGAACACAAACACTATACAAACACTAAAAGCCAAGCACGAAAAATGTAAAAAAAAGTGTGTAAACAATTTAGGAAATGTATAAAACAATGCAAACAAACAAAGAGAAATATTAACATAAGTAAGTAGTCAACGCCCTTTTAAACAAATCAAAGGATGGTATGTTTACTAATTGCGCGGGAAGGCGATTCCACTCTGAAGATGTCCTTGGAATAAAAGAGTTATAATAGGCTGAGGTAATGCAATGAGGAATTCCGACTTTAAATTGATGATCTACGCGCGGCGAGATGAAAACAGGATTTAACATTAGTTTGTTTTTTAGCGAAGTATTGGAATGATAAATTTTATAAAAAAGACACAAACGAGATATTTTTCGGCGTAATGAAAGAGCAGGAAGTGATAAATTAGTTTTCATAGATGAGACACTAGATGTGCGATGATTGTTAGTAAATATAAAACGGGCACCGCGATTCTGTAGGGCTTCAAGATCAGTCACGAGAGTTGAGAGACCAGGATCCCAGATTGCTGCTGCATAGTCTAGTTTGGAACGGACAAGGGTTTTATACATTAGTAGTTTTAGGGACACTGGGGCTAACCTAAAGTTTCTCTTTAGGTAACCAAGCATGGAGTTAGCGTTGGCGATAATGTGGTCAGTATGAATTTTCCATGACATGTTAGAAGTGATGTGCACCCCAAGGTACTTATAGCATGGTACAGTTTCAAGAGGAATTTCAACGATTGAGTAAGTAGGAGATATAGTAATTCGACGGGAGATAGTCATCGCTTTACATATGTTAGTATTAAGGGACATTTGCCACAAATCACACCAATCAGCCACAGCTTGTAAGTCATTTTGAAGAAGTTTGATGTCAGTAGAATTAGTGACCTCGATAAATTACACAATCATCAGCAAAGAAACTAATCGATGATGATACACACAGTGGTAAGTCATTTACGTAAATTAAAAACAACAGGGGCCCCAAAACAGACCCTTGCGGTACACCAGAGTTGTTACAATTTAATAAATTGTCTAAAGGACTGTCTCCGAACGGCTGCCCCCCTTTCGGCAGCCGACGAGCCGACTTTTCAAGCGTCCAAAACTCCGACCAACGACGGACATACGTGTATGAAAATCGACTGCAAGCCGATGCTCACTTATTTTCCTGGCTGCTCTCTCTGGCGCACTCGATTACGACGCGGAGCAGCTTGACCAATCTGGAAAACACTGCATCCGGGCAAAGATTGAAAGGCACGGGACGAAAGGAGACGAATGTCACCGACTTGTATTCCGTCAATAGTTCTGAGCCGGAAGTATGGCGTTGTATCATGGTCTCGTGCAGGCACCTTATCGTAGATGCAGCCGCAACTTTCGTCAGACTCAACAAGCTTCTATGCGCATCTATTGCGCGGGAAAAGTGGGGATGCGCGACACGTTGACGCTCCTTCCTCTAAGCGAGAGTGGTCTTACACTGCACATACATCCTACATATAACACGGTCCTCGTTAGCTTACTGTTGCGAGGAGATTAGTAATCCCCGCGGAGGGTGGACGCTTGCATACATGTGATGATATGAAATAAAATACGTAGCTGTGCTTTGAGACGGACTGTGTACTTGTCCATATATATATCAGACTTGCGCCTATCTCAAATACTCTACTCAAGGTACTGTATTTCAAATACTTTTTGAAGTATCGTTGTATCTTGCAAATACTTTTTATCGAGAGTATTTCATACTCTATTTTAGTTACAATTCCGAGGATCTTGTACTCATTATTTTAAATACATTTTTGACATTCCGCCATTTTCCGAGTTTTTCGGTATGAAGTGGCAAGGGCGTGGCACGAGCAAACGTGAACATTCTTTCGAGCAACCGAATCCTGTTGCTAGCTGCGAACAGCTACGGCGACTTTGAGCTCGTGAAAACATCGCTTTTTTGCCGATTGTGACTCACATTTCAACCCAAAGTTCGTACAATGAAGGTTTTCCCCTCGCCTTCCCAAAGGCGCCTCTTGTTTTCATGGAGTTTCCGCTAAAAAATTCTCAAACAAAAGATGGGGTTTTACGGAAGTAAAGATGCCACCCTGAGGCGCAACGCAGACCGGGAAACGACCTATGACAACAATGCAGACTTAAGTGTCAAGAAAATAACAGATAAAACAAAAATAATAAGAAGTGGACACACAAAAAAAAGACATTTTTTGTTTTGCTTTTTGCATATTTCACCCCGCCACAGCAAAACGTCGAGATTGTCTTTTGTTTCTCTTTTTTTGTCATCAGTCCGTCACTTATTGTTTTCGCGAACACTGTATCTGATAAGCAGAGAACTGGACAGGGAAACGAACTACGAGCTGGATGACCTCATCAATAGTGACAGGTGGGCCAATTGGTACATGACTTATTTTGACAAAATGCGCCGCAAGACGAGGACAGAGTAAGTAAGACAACACGAAGCGCTACTTTAAACTGAATGTTTATTGAAACAACACACTATTTATACACCCAATCGGGTTTCCGAGGCAAGAATTCAAATTCCTTCTCTGTTAGATGCACTGACGGTGTACTAATGCATTTGTCATGCCCCTGCATTTTAATGTTAAATCGAACACCTCTCTCGAGATTTTATTTCTCAGCTTCCCAAGGAATTTTTTTTCCCAGTTCCCCCAATCTTGGGTGACACTCTGAACGCAACCTACAGAAGCGCCTGTCCTGTCGTCCGTGTTTCTTTATTGTCCTCGTTTGTTCGCGCTTTTTAACCTTTTATTCACTACTTGAAGCAGGTGTCTCACTTTAAGCTCAGTTAAGGGGAGACATGGGTCTTTGGAGCCAAAAACTTCCTAAAACTGCATTCTTTTGAAAATGGCAATGCCTGTTATTCTTCTGAATCTACCAGGCTTCTAATTTCATGGATGAATATTTGAGCTATACATCAATTTATAATGTCTACACGGACCGAGTGTGTATTGAAGTTGACTGTAAAACATTATTTTCACAAAACACAATTTTTGGACTCATTGAAAATTTGCAGGAGGGCTATCTCAGCATCTGGTGCAGATAGAAATATAACTTTTCCTGAAATGTGTAGCTAAATGTGTGATGCATACAATGTTGAGAGTATATTTTTTAATATAAGCCTAGAAAATTTTTTATTTGATTTTTTGTTTTATTACTTGTTAACCCTACACTGAGCACTGAACTTCAATGTGTGGTAAAATCACTAATAATGGGTTTATCTTGAAAAGTACTTCCAACATTGTATTCTCTACACTTCATGGTATATAGCCATGTGTTAAAAATGATATTTTGTTGAGAAGTTTTTTTCCCATCGTTGCTCCAAACAAAGGCAGGCAAGTTTTAATTATCTTGAGGACAATTCTACTGACTAAGAAAATGACCAGATATATGAAATCAGCACAAAAAGCTGAACAAGCTTGTGCAGTTTCATTGGGTGCGGTCATAAAATAAGGAAAAAAGCTCCAAGACCAGTGTTTCCCCTTAAAAGTAAATTGATTCAATATTTAAGGACACTTGTTGTTGTGTTTTCTGATAATATGTCCTGGGACGATCATTTTACATATTTAGACTTAAAAAAAAAGGCAAAATTGTTAGGAAAGTATTGTGTTCTCGGCTATTTACCTCCAAAAGCGATTAAAACATTGCTGTACAAATCGTTATTTTATTCCCATTTAAACTATTGTTCCTTGGTTTGGGGTACTGCCAAGGCAACGAACTTAGAGAAAGTGCACCTGACTAGGCTACCGACAAGACTTAAAAAATAACTTCGGTATGGCCACTTCGTTATTGGTGGGATTGTTAAGTCTATAACAGCACGTCGCAATATATGAAATTCGTGATCCTGGTTTCTGGCGTGTACCGACATGTCGATTAAACTCGAGAAAATAAATGTTAGCCTAACGAATTAAAGACTTCTAAATTTGTCGTATTATCTTGGTATCTTTATTGACAAATCAACTTTCAAGGAATTACGTTCCATTATGCATAACTTGCCAGTAGGGATTTGATTGTTTGATTTTGTTGTACTCATATTATCCGTGGATTGATGTTAAACAACTATTACAATATGTTGCCCTTGCTTCTGTCTGTGCTATATAATTTTGGGTGTTTCAATCTTATTTTTGTATTCCTAAGTGCTGCGGAATGCCCGTGAAGCTGCCTAACGCGTTTTTTTCGCATTCTCACCATTGCATGTCAATATATATATATATATATATATATATATATATATATATATATATTATTATTATTATTATTATAAATAAACATGAAGCCGCCTCGGTGGCTCCGAGGTGAGAGCGCCGGCCTACGGGGCAGGTTCGAATACCGACCGAGATGCCCGCAATCTGACGAAGGCTTATTGCGAAGAAGGCACCGTGAGACTGCGGTTTCGGTTGCTCGTCAAAAGATCCCCAGGTGGTCGAAATGAATCCTCAGTCCTCCGCTGAGGCGTGCCAGATGCCCGTCGTTGGTTTGGCACGTAAAAAAAACCCGAATTTGATAAATAAACACGAATTTGTTTTCACTCAGTACCGATTTAGCGACTTATGTTTTTTCCAAGTTAACCTCACCAAAAATGTATTCAAACATATACAGGGTGTCACAAAAGAAAATTTACAAGGTCTTTTTTACAGCAAAAATAAACTAGGCATCGCCGAACGCTTATTCTCTGCCCAAAGGTAGAGCTAGAGGTCACACCCAGATGCCAAAGTTTCAGCCCGATCCGATAACTTAATCAAAAGTTATAAGTGATTTTCCGAAAATTTCAAAGGGAAAATGGAGCTCATTTTTGCCCGTTTTCGGTTTCTGGTGCCATAGAGCCCCATGTGTTTGAAAACTCCGTCGGTCGCCATTTTCCCATTGAACGTTTCAGAAAATCACTTATAACTTTTGATTAAGTTATCGGATCGGGCTGAAACTTTGGCATCTTGTTGAGACCTCTAGCGCTACCTTTGGGCGGAGAATGAGCGTTTGACGATGCCAAGTTTATTTTTGCGGTAAAAAAGACCGTATAAATGTTCTTTTGTGACACCCTGTATATATGGGTGATTTCATCTCAAATCGGGCAGGCTAAAAGGGTCTAATTTTTAATTTTCACGAGAAAAATATATGTTTTGGGGGCATTTTTGAAATGAAGAAAGGCGCAAACCGCATGTTCTCACGATTTTTTCTTCTCGAGGTACGAGCCGTAGAAGCCGCAGTGGCAGAAACTAGTGTTTTTGCCTGCCGTCGCAGGTCGCGTGTTTGACACCCTTTGCTGACGCGATTGTTTTCTCTACACCCTTTTAACTTTCGCCCCTCATTTAATAGGTATCATAAAGATACCTTGATCTATTCAAATATTTTTAGGAATTTGATTGTTTTTTAAAACACATGTCAAACTCGTCACTCCAGTCGCTTTTTGGTCAAATTTAACAGGTCATTACTTTGTCTGTACTTAAGGTAAATTTTCTTTCTTTGGCTCTACAGAAATCCCAAAGCAAGCCCATTATAGATATAATAATATCATTATGATCTGTCGAATAGCCGCTGCGCTACCTTCACGTAAACGTTGTAACAAATATCAAATGTTGAAAGTTTGAGATCGATTTTCTCAAAAACCCCATTTTTGTAAAAAAATTTTATTTTTTAAATTATTTTATACATATTGGTCGACTACAAGAAAACACAGTCTAGAAATGTAATATTTTGGATGTATGTCCTCTGTTTGAACCGCAATCGCGTGAAATGTGTGAACAATTGTTATTTTTCGCAACGTTTACGTGGAGGTAGCGGAGCGGCTACTCGGCAGATCAGAATGACATTACTATATCTATACTAGGCATGCTTAGGGCTTTCTATAGAGTCCTTGGCTGCGGTCCCGCGGCAGCCATCTTGAACAAGGCGTTAGTTCAACCAATAGATGGCGACACGCACCCGTGGGGTGGCCGAAATATTGGTTCTACAGTGGGATGGCTCGAGCACCATCACGTTCCCCTCGTGGCCTTTCTCGCGCCGCTGCCAGCTGTGCTCAGCTAGCTCAAGTAGCGTGTTCCAGCAAACGGATGTATGCGAGATTGTCAGGCTGGGTATAAATTGTTCTCTGATATAGGGACATGCGGTTCGGCGGTTGTAACGGGCTTTCGCAATAAATCTTACCAAGAAGGAATCAAATGTTGATTGACGTGTTAAAATTCTATCAATGAAAATTTCTTTTGCAGGATTGCACGCTCAGTAGACTCAATCTTCCAAGACACCAGTGGAAGCGGACGTCAAGTAAACTGCTTCGCGATTTACGGTAGTTACCTCACCATTTTATTGACAACCGAAAAAAGGTCCCGAAATGTTATGTTTCACGAGGTCCGGAAGATGTTGTAAAGGTTGTTACATTATAGTTCCCAGAAAACAAGCGCCGTTGCAATATTTTCGGAAGTACCGACACACATAATGTTGTAAGTACAACTTAGGAGGAATATGATGAAAACCACCAGAAGAAATAGGAAGACGTTTATTTGAAATGAAGACGCTATGAATGAACGGCGTTTAGCGATGGTAAGTTATGAGCGTTCGGGAATTTATAAGTTGACGTGATTGCTAACTATGAACATGCGGACAATGAAGACCAGTTTTGTCGGGAGATGGTGTTGCGGTGATGACCTGATATCGGACGACTCATGGCAGACGAACAAGCAAGTTTCTTCTCAGCGAATGGTAAGTGTCCAGTGTGAAGCACAACACGTGGCTACCGACGTTGTCGACGTTTCGAACACCTATTGCTTTCGACAAAAGTCCTGGCACCTGGGCTAACTTTGTGGAAAGACTCGAAGTCTTCCTTGAGTCCAACGCCATCATGAACAGTAACTGAAACCGATCCTCTATTCAGTCGGTGGGTGGCGAAACGTATCCACATCTGCGGAGTCAAGGGCGATGCGTACTCTAAGTGGCTAGAAGTTTACACGATGCCTGCCACGATGTCCAAACACGTCATTGACGTTCTACGGTCACTTTTACCTACTTTTGCCCTACCGAAAATACTTTTCTCTGATAACGCGCCACATCTTGCTTCAAACAAAATAAACAAGATAAAAAAAACAAAAAAAAACGGCATCAGGCATCACTTAGTGCACCATACCATCCTGCAACTAACGGGCATGCAGAACAGATGGTGTGCGAAAAAAAAAAAAAAAACCTTTTTGAAGCTTACGGAAGAAGCAGATCAGTGAAGAATCGCCAGGTTCTTGCTCCAGCAGCACGCGACGGTCTCGTATTACACGGTAAAAACACCCGCCGAAGCAATATTCGGCGGACGAAGAGCCACACCCCTCGATCTCATGATACTATGGCTTACGAACGAAGATCGAGAGATTCCCAGATCGGGAGTAATTGCAGTTTATGCGGTCGGACAACTCGTCTACGTAAGGAATTTCAGCGGAAGTCGGGCCTTCCATGCAAAACTTGAGTAGAAAAAGCTCTATGTTGGTTGACCAGAAGGTGTCATCTCTCTGATTACATTGAATATCAATGCCCTTGAGTGTAAATATAACTAAATCACAAAACTCTCTTGGTGTATTGTGTAACCTTGTATTTGATAGTAGAAGCTATGGTGGTGATTTGGATTTTCCACACCAGGCTCCTTTTTCTTATTTTTCGCCTCATACTCCTTTGCGGTTTAAGTATGCTTCAAAAATCTTTTGGAACGGGGACACTTTACGTCAACGAGGCCATTTGTTCCAAGTAGTCAATCAGATAATTCTGCGAGAAATCCGTCCCTCCTATTAACGAATAAGCCGCACTTTTGCACAGTGCAGTTTTCCTTTTCCACGTATAGTTGTAAAGCAGCATCCTTATTGATTCTACCATATTCTGTTGCGGGTGAAGAAACTCTTTGGGTACACGATACTTGAAACAAGTCTGGCACTGTACGTTGTGGTTCGACACCTACTAATGTCGTCGTCCTTATGGAGCCTTATCATTTAATAATTTCCTCGACACCTCATATTGCTCTTCATCAACAGTAAGTACAATAGGCTACCGCCATATTACAATCCAAGAATTGAAAAATTGAGCCATTCAGTCCTTCAACAAGTTTATTATTTATATAATGTTGTTAAGTTACATTACCTAGAGACGATCGACGTCCATCGTCGATCTTCAAATACTTCTACCTGTATATAAATTAGACGCACAAAGGGGGGGAGGGGGGGGGGGTTGGTGGCCGAGTGCATGGTCTAGCGCACACCAGCTCGGAGCACTTGGAGCGAAAGCTCGCGCTGCAGAAGCCACCCCGCTTCTGCCCGTTTCGATCTGGAAGAGCATCGTACCGGCGTGTGGTCGTGTATCACTACTGCATGGTGCACGTTAAAGACCCCAAATTTGCGGTTGTACCGCACTGGCTAAATTTCTCATCTACAGCTGAGAGTCAGACGCCCACTAAGGCGGACTAACTTCCGGCTGTATAAACATACACACAACAATTTGCAATTAGACGCATAATAACAAAGAGCACAGCGTGCCGCCTCTTTTCTTTGGATGCCTTTTTTTAAGCCAGCGCAAGCTCGCGCGTTCTCTCTTTTGAGAGGGTTAGAACGGTCGCACATAAAACCCGCGTTTCTCCTACCCGGCCGCTTCCTCCATTCATTATATGTAGTTGGTTATTACTAAATAAGCTAATACTGGTGTCTTATTCATATTTACTTTCAGTTTCAGTCAGGAAAGGGAGTTTCGCGGGAACTAGTGCAAATAAATTAGCTGCGCTTAGAGTATCGGCACTCTCTTCCTCGACAGTGTAGTGAACGCGGGGGATCGGTGGCCGAGTGGTCTAGCGCACACCAGCTCGGAGCACGTGGTGCGAAAGCTCGCGCTGCAGAACCCAGGGATCCTGGGTTCGAGCCCCACCCCTGCCCGTTTCGATCTGGATGAGCATCGTACCGGCGTGCGGTCGTGTATCACTACTGCGTGGTGCACGTTAAAGACCCCAGGCTAGCGGTTGTACCGCACTGGCTAAATTTCTCATCTACAGCTGGGAGACTCGTCGCCCCTGTGAGCAGACCAAGTTCTAGGCTGTATAAACATACACACAACCCAATTTTTTTTTTGTAGTGAACGCCGCCATTCTGGTGCTTGTGCAGAGCAGGCGCAACTGCCGATCGTCATGATTCAAAAGTGCGACATCCTCAGCATTAGATTCGGTGTTAGGAAGCTCAGGTAATGTTGCTTTGCTTTGTCGCAAACTGTATAAAGTGAAGGACGGAAAAGCGTTTCTTGTGATTTCAGATAAAGCTTCAAATAACTGGCAAACATGATTTTAAGCCACAATATGGCCAAGTGTCGCTACTCTGACGCGTAGCTTATTTAATGACACTATTCATGCTCTTGTTCAAGAGGCTTGCAATACCTGGAGGGGCCATGACGTAAGCCCCGTGGATTCCACAAGCCACTACTTTTTGACACCTGCCTCTTCCTCATTGTTCCCGCTTGTGCCAGTAAATTAGCTACGGTTCAGAGTAACATACTTGGCCATATAGTGGCTTAAAATCATGATTGCCAGTTACCTGAAGCTTTATATAAAATCACAGGAAACGCTTTTCCGTCCCCCACAAATGTTTAAACAACCCGCGACAGAGCATTGCAATATTGCATCAGCTTCCTAGCACCGCATCTAATGCTGAGAAAGTCGTACTTTTGGATCATGACGATCGGCAGTTGCGTTTGCTCTGGACAAGACCCAAAATGGCGGCGCCCAAAACAATTTCGGGGATCGGAGTGGCGATACTTTAAAGCTCATTTAGTGACTCTAGGCATGAAGCGAACTCGGGTGTATTATTTTCCTCTTTGTCTTTATTGTTTATTGATTTCAATCATATCGAATAATGAACACATTATATCACGCTACCCGTGTGTAATTATTTGTCTTAGATTTATTAACCTGACCCAGTACTTAAACCATTCATATATCGGTAGCAAATCTTCCAATATATTTTTCAAATGTGAAGGTAAAAAGACACGGAGATTGATGATGATACAGACGCCAACGCCGCCCTCGGAAATTTTTTGAACTCTAGAAATCAGCAGTTTGTCTGCCATCCGCCAGGTAGCGCAACAAAACACCCAAACAGTTTTTAATTGTTTTTAAAATTAGCTAAGCTTTACACCTATTAAAAAACCAAAGCAAGATTATTGTGAAAGCTTAATACATCGCAATGTATATCTATTCCAAACAATAAATGTTATTAGATGCCAATAAATCTGTTTGATGTCCAAAAAAGATATGCGTCAAAAACAGGTAAGTTTGAAGGGCTCCTGGAGTGTTATGACTTTGAAAATCAAAAAAAAGCCATCGTCCACCTCTTGGGCAACCATTGTAGCTCTAAATGTTATAAAAGATTTTATCATAGTTTAATTATTTCCTCAGCGGCATTTGAAGTACCATGACTCGAAGCACAAAAAAGTGCTATGTTTGATATAAAATATCTAAACAAAAAAATTTTACACAACATTGCATTTTTTTCTGCATATTACCAATTATAAGCACTACATCTGCTGCTAATCTCATTGCCCTAGCGCTTGTCATTAAAAACATATTTGTGCTGAAAAATGTTAATTTTAGGGCAATATTTGGAGGGATGAAAAAAACAAAATAGTGCAAATACCAAAAAAGTGTATCTTTACATTCTGCTCCGACATCATCTTAACAAAAGTGCTATATTAGAATCGTGCTATCTTTATTGGATCGTTCATAAAACATGAACTAGCGGAGCAAGTGGGGGTCCGCGCCATCATATTCGCAACGCTACAAACGCGCATGAACAGTAAAACCCAACACATACATAATATCAAATGAAAGAGGATTGCATTGCCTTTCGAATGACATCAATCGTACAAAACAGTATTTAAAAGGAGATGAGTAATTACCTGCCAAAAAGTACCTAAACTGCCACATTCAGTGGGACCGTGGCCTTAAGTACAGACAAAGTAATGACCTGTCAAAGTTGACCGAAAAGCGACCGGAGTGACGAGTTTGACATGTTTTTTGGAAAACAATCAAATTCCTTAAACTATTTGAATACATCAAGGTATCTTTATAATACCTATTAAATGAGGGGTAAAAGTTAAAAGGGTGTAGAGAAAACAATAGCGCCAGCAGAGGGTGTCAAACACGCGACCTCCGACGGCAGGCAAAAACACTAGTTTCTGCCACTGCGGCTTCTACGCATCGTAACTGAAGAACAAAAAAATCTGGGGAACATGCGGTTTGCTCCCTCCTTCATTTGAGAAATTCCCCCAAAACATATATTTTTTTCGTGAAAATTAAAAATCAGACTTTTTTAGTCTGCCCGATTTGAGATGAAATCACCCATATATATATATAGATATATATATATATATATATATACATACAACGGGCATGGTGGCGGAGGGGCCGAAGGCGTGTGTACAGAAGACGAAAAGAACCCTTGGTGAAAACACCCGGACTCCGGCCGAAGCGTCGAATATTAAATCGTCCGTTGTTGCTGTTTTCACCAAGGGTTCTTTTCGTCTTGTATATATATATAAGGCCTAGATCACAAATATAAACGTGTAAATTTAGAAGCCGGTGCTTTTAACTTAAACGGCGATAAAACATTGTCGAAGCGGTCCTATAAATTCGCGCTTGTCTCGTTTACGAAGCGCCTGCAGCTGCCACCTGGCTGAAAGTTGGTTCGGGGATTCTTTGGTAGAAAACTTGGAAACAAGTGGCGCTGTTAGAGAAAAGGAGAAGGAGCCTCTTTTGAACCAGCTTTGGGAGATTGCTAAGGCACAGTGTGCAGAAAAAGGCCGTTTATGGATCCCAGGCAACGAAACCGCAGCAGCAGCTCAACGGATCCAGCCTGTCAGGAACTTACCGCGCTACGCTGTTGCCATACGCGGAACACAGTAACGGTTTACTAAACGTCCTTAATGTACCTTTGTTGCTCAAGGAAGTGCTCCATTTCGCGCTCACTCGATTTTCGCTCGCATATTTTTGTCTAGGCCTCTTGAAGCGGTGTTATTTCTGAAAATAGTGTAATTATTACTCAAGCATCGTTTGCTACTAAGCTTGGCATTGATCTTGCAAGACTTCATTTTGCCGCCATGTAGTTTGCCGGATGTGAAAGTGCTATCCGCGTTTATTCTTTTTGGCTAATGCATTTTTTATTTGTTAATTTTAGTACTCGTTTTCTTCCATAACTTGCAATCTTGAAGCGTAGGCACTGATTATTGGATATCAGCGTGTTTTATTAGCCGATGCAGCTAAATTTTAACCGAACTCAAGCTGACGCACTCGCGATGACAGTGACGAAAAGTTCAAGCTCTTGGTTTTCCTAAATTTTGTTTTTCACAAGGAAGTTGTTTAAGCAAAAACTGCCAGATTGTTTTTATTTCGCGAAAATCAGCGGTTTACCCCAAACATTGTTTACTTAAAGCGCGGCATGGTCATTCCATAGTAGCTGCTATAAACGTATTACAGGGTCAGCGTGCGTCACAGATCCTAATCGTTTTGTGCCGACGCTTTTACTTATTTATTTATTTGAACGTACTGCCAACCGCGAGCCGAGGTAAGACAGTGGTGAGCATGTTAAATGTCAAAGCACCTTTAAGTATTACTTACTTTAAAAGTAGAGCCCATAGGTTGTTTTTGTCTTGCTTTTTCCAGCTCCACTCGCTTATATAAAGACAAATTTAGTATATAAATATCAGTGCCTAAACTACTTGCCCAACATATACTGATTCCAACAATAACCGCTTTTGATTAGTGTCATTAACATAGGACCATGCTCACTGATGAAGAGATTTATGCACGTTTGTAGTCGACACGGACTCCAATTACCGGGTATAAATAGGCTTCATTAACTGCACGACCCTCACAGTCAAAAACATTTTCTTTTTTTTCATGAGTGTCGGCTTTTCACCTTGTTTGTATAAAGAATCAAGGCCGACAAATCGCGTCCTTAAATATATAATTATGGCGAACAAACAAGTCTGGGTGATGTTTTATGTGGAGTGTTTCTTCTGAGCGTGGGTAAGCCGGCACTTCGTGATACGCTCATTTTTACGACATACCCAAAAGGAACAAATCGTCCTCCATGTTTTAAAGATTTTCGAGGCATGTTTAGACAAGAGACACAGTATCCAATTTCAGTGGATACAAAGACACTGATATATACCTGGAAACGAGGCAGCTGATGCTGGCTCGGTTTCGTGACTTCACCTATCAATGTACCGTACTGTAAAAATTACATACGTTCGTTCATCGATCAACACGCCGTCAATAAAACAAGACATCTATGGCATACTGCGTCATATGAGTACGCCCCCTCTATGCCCTAGAACCGCATATGACACTCCACCTTCCACGTGATATGCCAAAGCGGATAGAGACTCTCATTCAGATACTAAGACTTGGTGTAGCGTACACACAAAACTTCCTTCACCGTATTGACCAAGCCACAACGCCAGAGTGCCCAAGTTGTGATCAAATTGAAACAATTCAGCACATCACTTGCCACTGTGGTGTCTACAGTGTAGAAAGACACAGAACTCAAAAGAAACGTTCTACATTACCGGCCTTTCTCTGTGGCGAAGATGCTTGGTGCCTAGGACGAAGCACATAAAGTGCAAATGCCACGAAGAAAACAGGCCTGGACTCCTGCTTATAAACGGTGAACCTCTGTGTCTATAGTGATGAAGACTCGTAAGTTTTATCGATTTTATTTTCTCCTTCTCTTTCAGCCTCTCGTTTAATCTCCCCATCCCCATTCCCCTGCACGGAGTAGCCAACCGGGACAATTACCCAGGTAAGCCTTTCTGTCTTACTGTTCTGTTCTTCCTCCCTTCTTCTGCGCGAATAAAATCGATATAATTCGCAAAATATTGTCTTATGAAAATGAATATTCATTTCGTATTACATTATATTTCTTATTACCTACATCTGTGGACCAAAATGTAACGGACTGTGTCCTTCAGGCGCCTTTTTGTTTCTTAAGTCTGCGCTTTGTGTGGTTTTCATCAATTGAGGCCGAGCAAATGTGTTTTCTTCTATTTTCCCCTTGGAGCGCTCGGGTCGCAACCATTTCAATTTTTCGATCTTATTTTGGGGACCTCCGTGAGTGATGCGGACCAGACAACATTTCAGTCGGTAGATACAGTAGCTTCCGTGCTGAAACGTCGGAAGCATATGTAACGCCGTGCTGATTGTCTTTTCAAAAATTATCATTCGAAGACTCCGCTTAAAAAGTGAATGCGCGGGAGTTTGTTCACACTCGTCTTGTGCGACAGGAGTCAGGTGAGGTAAAAGGCGGTAAGTGCATTCAGCGATGCGCCTTCGACGACCAACTCATGTAAGCGGTAGCTTACGAACAAAATTAAAAAAAAAAAATTCAAAACAAAACGATTGCATTATTGGGAAGCATTAACACCGAGAAAATACACACAAAAAAGACGGCGGGTTTCCACAACGTTAAGGTGCTAATTTTTGTATAATTTGTGTTTTTATAATGACCTCTATTCTTCCGCAACAACTCGTTTGTATCAATCCAACAAACATACCACTCTTTTTATATCCGTTTCATGCGTTGTGCCGTGTTATGCCACGTGTTTTGCATGCAATTCGTATGCGAGCGAGAGAGGCATGCTGCTATAGCGTTTGCTTTCCGTGAGAACGGTTTACGATGAAGGCAAACCAGCTCGAACCCCATGTGTTGTGGGCAAGTCCGAGGGCTTTCTTTTCTTCACTCGCCTTCCATAATCCGAGGGACAACTGGGAACAAAAAAGATGCGCCGGTTTTCCGTAATCACTTAAGACACAGACGAGAATGTGAAGGGGTCGGGTCCGTCCGCCTAGGGTTTTCCTTTGGGGAAAGCCTGCAATATGCTATACAGGCCAACCTGTAGCCTCGCGTAACGTTATGACGTCCAAGAGCTTCGCTTAATGCAATGGCCTGCCCAGAGGTAATTTTAAATATGTTCTGCGGCGGCTCAGAGCGTGATATTGTTAGCACAAAAAAGCGATAGTGATTGTTTCCTGTTTTTCTCTAAGAATGGGAAGGCCGCTATCAAAACTACTAATGTAATGGAAGGCGTTAGTTCGGGGTATCAACTTAGGCGCTAAAATTTAACGCCCCTAAATACCTTGTCTGAGTGAAATCTGACAAAATAAAGCCTATGTCATATTCATGCTAGCTGTGTCACGCGGTGCATACCCTATGAATGATCTGTGTTTTCTGCGTCCACTGCTATACTAGACGCATGCACTGATTTAGCTCTTTGTTTTTCAATGTGATGTTTTGAACCCGAATATATACCTGCTATTTTTTATCTTTCGTTGACGAGACTTACGAAACGAATGGTGCCGTACCCCAATATTTAAAAAAAACTGAGATGGATAGGTTACTGGATATGTCGTTGAGCTTCCAGATTGTGATCTCGTTAAATTACTTGCTTCCGCTTTACCGCCACTGCCTTTTCCAACGCACAAGCATTAATTCTTGGCTTACGAGAACATTAACCAGTAAAATCCTAAAGAAAAGTAATAAATTGTACTTGTATTGTCCAGACTCCAAAGAGTCGTTGTGCTGTACACTGCTCCGTCTCGACATGCAATCATAGAAAGTTTTTAGTTGTGTAACACTTTAAAAGCGAACCGTGTGCGTCTATTTTATCTCATGACATTTGGGTAGTTTCTCACGGTGTCCACGGCGGACGCTCAGTGAGTTATAAGGTTGGAAAAGTCCACGATGAGACATGGCATTTTATTTGCATGCCCAGCCCATGCCATGTTAAGTTTCAGACTGTAAACTTTGTTCCTAACTCGACTATTTGTTTTCGGCCATACACTTTTCCGAGCTTTTCCGTCGAGTGATTTGATATCTGTGCAAGTACTCTGCGGAAACAATAGGCACGCGTGCATTTCTTAGACTGAAAGTACATTTTACATTTTACTGCACTAGCATTTTACTGCAAAAACAGAAAGGCTAATCAAAAAAGCCTCTAGGTAGGGATCTTGGAAATTCCACTTTACCCATTTTTCATGTTTATTGCAGCGCTGATTCTACTCGCTACTCTTTGACGGGAAATTAAAATTACAAAACAGATAAACATAACAAAGTAACAATTGTAGGGGTTTCACCAATATCAATAACAAGCCCATTGAAATGAGAATAAACGCGCCATTACTTTCGTCCGTGAGGACCTTATCTTTAGTTTCACGAAACCATCGACAGTGAATCAAAAGATATTGAGTTATCCGCGTCCGATGGGCTGTGCACATTCACGGCAATGCCTCGCGAAGCCAAGATGGCTGCGCGCCAGCTTCAATCGTTCTCCGCTCGCCCAGATCAGGCGGGCGATACCCGTCCCGCCGCCGACGTTGCTCTGACTCTAGAACGTTCCGCACTCACCCATGAAGAGTGGCAGTGCTCTGTGCCCAGAAATTTCTCTATTGCCAGGAGGCTGCAAAGGCATCGGCGGACCAAGCAGAACGGTGCACCTTCACTTCGAAGGCGATGTCGGTTTTTATTGTCGCTATTCTTCCTGGACACAAGTTTGCTTCGTTAGAAGTTTGTTCTCTTCAATATTTGGCTATACCCGTTTTCACTTCAAGAACCGCAGTAAAAGGGGTCCGGCTCCTCGTCCAGCTTACTGATTTCTCCCTGTATATAAAGAATTAAGATATATGTAGGTGAATTGTTGCTTAGATATGTGTCATCTTATTAAGACACACGTGTGCACGCCTTAAACGCCAAAAGCATCGCTTTTTTTCTCCGACAACCAAATATCGTTAGAACTACTTCTCGACGCGTTTGAAAAATGCGCAAAAAGTGTTTTTTTTTCTTGAGGTGAAAACGGGTATAGTCGGACTTGTCGTGTATGATAATACACGGCGGCATGCACGCTTGGCTATACTGTAAACAGAGGCGAGAACCTGGTGCCTGCACGTAACAAACTAAATGCCGTTTGTTTTTTTATAATCAGAGTTACGTTTAGTGGTTGCGTCTAGCCAGTGCAACGTCGAAGCGCAGCTCCGTTTCCTTGAAACATTTTGAAGCAAATCTTGTAAATGTGAACGCCGGAAATCGCCGAGAACCTAGTGAGATCGACGCGTCAGGATGGCTGCGTTTTACTAGAGGTGGCGCCGCCGCTCACTGAAACTTCAATCGTATAAAAGGCTCCTCCGCATTAAAACGCACTAAGCATGTATACATATATGACAAAACTATAGGTTTAGCGACGAATCGGCAGCAAGTTCTCGCTATTTTTAGGGTGAATGTCTCAATTGCAAACTGAAATTAGAATGCACGAAGCTTATCATCGACTGCCTTCGTGTTATATGGCATTTCCCAATCGTGACATAGGGCACCAAACCCGACGCTTGGCCCGCCTCGGGCGCTTGGGCAGTACCATCTAGAAGACACCTTTCTCCCGCGCAGGTCGCCGCTAGTGGTTTCACGCAGCGCAGCCTATGCGGGGCGCAAGTTCGTCTGCTTCTTTTGCGGGGGTTGTGATGACGCCAGAATGCCGAGCTCTGATTGGAAGGATAGTGGGTAGGCCTCGAGGCAGCTAGCATTAAGGTCTACCCACTATCCTTCCAATCGGAGCTCGGCATTCTGACGCAACCGCAACCCCTGCGCGAGAAGCGGACGACCTTGCGCTCCGCATAGTTTGCGTCAGCTTCACCGCCCGCGCGTCTAGCAGCTTCTCATAATGAGCGCGACGCTAGCAGGCGGCAACGACAAGACGGACGCGTCTACCGCTTTGCAGCGTTCATCGTCGAGCCTCGGCGTGTTTGTCGCTTGGGGCGTGTCGGGGATCCATAAACAATGACGTCGTTCGCAGGCCTTGTCGTCTGGGTGGCACTGTTGGGATGTGTTAGAGTCCCACCGCTCAAACTTTGGGAGGATCGGAGTTAGTGCACCTTTCACGAGGTAAAATCGACCGCAAATATTGCAACATTGAAAAGTTCGTGGATGAAGAAAGAATAAACAATTAAAACAGGGACAACACAACCACATGAAAGACGTGAAAGATGTGGTTGTGTTGTCCCTGTTTTAATTGTTTATTCTTTCCTCATCCATGACTTAAACCAACACGCTCTTCTACCAAGCAAATGAAAAGTTCGGCACGCACCGTGCCGGCGTTAGTTTTTTTTTTTTCTTTTTTTTTTAGCTTTGTGTACAAGAGAATCAGAATATCTGTGGCACCGCATATATTATGTGCGTGCTTCATTGAACGCGGTAATGACCCCAGAGAGGCGCGTTGAAAGCTGACGCCGATAGCGAGGAAGGAAGGGCTCTCTGTCAGACGCAGATGTGTGCCCCGGCGTGTTTCCTCGTGCGACCAGAATTTCCCTGGACTTCCCATCGCTTGGAGGCTGCAGACGGACGCCGTACTTTTCCCGTTGCGGAGACTGAGCCTTGAAACGCCGCCGCCGACCAAAAGAAAAGGAAAATAAATCTTGTCGCCTTGACGAGAGATGAATATGCCCTTCTCAAAAAGAGTCAACAATATATGTCGCGGTGTTACCGTGGGCAACATAAGTGCGCGCAACTTTTGATGAACGCCTTAAAGCCTGTGTTTAACAATGGCGCTAAATACGTTGCGGGAGCTTAGGAGAGTGAGGAGGACGCATTAAATAAGCTTTGTTAGAAACATCATATAGCTCTTATTTCTTTGTCCTCTTCGTCCCTTTTGTTGACGTTTTCTTTGTTCTTTTCAAAATTAGCGAGCTGAACCAAGTGAAAAATGATTTTGGCACCGCTCAATTAACTTTGTTCAACCTATTGCATTTTGTTTTCTTTTTCAGCCATACTGTAACCGATGCTATGAAAGCGTTGAGCCGGGGTCACACTGCTCATACATCATACAAAAGACAGTCTGCAAACACGAGTCACCGCAATATCCGTGGTTCGAATGCCGCAAGCCAAATTTCTCCTTGAGCTTCTTGCCATGCGGCATTTGAAGCACGGATCTCGCGGTGACTCGCATTTCGAATCTGTATGCAGAGTGTTTTTTTTTTTTTTTTTTGCATGATATATACGCAGTATGACCACAGCTTCAGCTGTCTCTCCGCGTCTGTTGCTTTCAGCCTCAACGTTCCGCGCCGTAGTTTAACGATATTTTTGAAAAGAGACGTCCGGCTTAAGCAATTTTCTATGCCGCAATTTCGAGGCATGAAATGTCTTGCGTTCGCTAAAGTAAATGAGGAACCCCGGATTTTAACACTGAAAAATGATTTCAGTTTCATCAAACATTCGACTGCAAATGTTGATTAATCTAAGAAAAAGGATAGTGAAAAGTTAATAACTGCAGCAGTTACTACTTTTTCTGAACCTTACTACCTCTTTACTAGCTATTTACTACCTCAAACGAGCGATAGGGGGCAAAAAAAGTTGGTAAACGCAGCAGTTACTATCTTTTTTGACCGTAACGACGTTTTTACTAGCCATTTACTACATCAAACGCGCGACAGGTAAAAACTGCAGCTGCTATGCGGGGAAGCAAGAAGATATATGCTGGGAACCTGTTGGAACACTGTTTCATAGACTGTCGCAAATGATTACTGTGTGTACCATTACTTCTTTGCAAGAGATATATTCCTTGGAATGTTTAGCAACAATAGCGGAGAACAATATCGGTGCGAAAGCAGCTTCATATTTGTAACATAGTTCATGGACGAAGTGGTCACTGACCAACCGACATCTTTCAGATAACCAGTATAATAAACGCACGGGTAGCCATTGTGGCAGGGATTGGGTAAGCTTGTCGTCGCATGTGTTGCGTTGTGTGTGTGTCACCTATCTTCCAGTTCTTTGCGCATTTTAAATGTATAATACGTGTGGAAATGTGCACGTAAAGGTGTACCCAACGACGGACCAAATTGCTCTTTTGGTCCGCGGGCCGCGCATCACGTGATCTTACGTCACCGGTTTTCGAGGTCCGCCGGCGGTCCGCGGCCCGCGCTTGTGAGAACTGCCAAGCGACTTTTCTCGCCCGGACCTTGGCGGCGGACCGCGGCATTTTTAGTATAATTGAAGTGCTAAGTCTGGCAACAAGTTGAATTTTGTTGTTTGGATTGGAATCCAAATCCAAAGTCGTGTTCTCTTGGCGCCAACTGTTGAAGACAAAGGAGAACCTTCTGTTGCGCGTCGATGGCGGCGTGGTGCGACGATGCAACTTTTTGCTTCATCGCGCTCGTGGAGCAATTCCCCGCTCTGTGGGACAATAGATGCATGCCCTTTTCAATTCACTTAAGTTCTCCTCGTCCTCAATAGTCAACGCCAGGGCCACCGCGGCCAAACGTCTCTTTCGTTCAACCTCCATCTTGGCTCCATACAAATAGCCTCAAAGCAGCTCGCTGCATGCGTTTGGCGGAGCTGTGAGGTCGAGGGTTAGACTGGCCCGTTCGCTCTGTCGTCTGCTCTTTTGGTCCGCCGTGTGGATGTTCATTGCAGCCGGGCGGCCCGCGGGCCGCGCATCACGTGATCAATCGGTCCGCGGCCCGGTCCGTCGTGTGGATACACCTTAAGCAGCGTGGAAATAAAATATACCCCAGTAATATTACTTTCCTTTTTTTTTACAATTTTGATTTTGAAGTTGGCACCACCTGGGTTCGAAATGTTGAGAGCGACTTTTGGCACCGCGCATTGCTAATAACTTTTTCGTAATTACAGTGTACACTGACGAGGGAGGAAGCGCCTTAACTTTTAGCCCTTTGGAAGGTCCCTTCCTTTCTGAAGGTAAAACCAGTTACTGATTAAAGGTAATAGCGGTTGCTAGGTTTCGTGAGAGTTGGTTCCAGTTACTAGCTAAAGTTAGTCAAAGATACTAGATTGGTTAGTAACCGTTACTAGCTTATTGAGTTAGTAACGTTACTAACTTGGCCGTTATTAACTTCAGTCACTAAAAAGGTAGTGAATGTTATGACAAGCAGTTACTAACTTTTAGTTTGTAAGAACTATTAACTTTTTTTTAAGTGTGCACAACTGTGGCATAGCGTTAAAACAGCTTGCTCGAGGTTACTCAGTGAAATGCAAATGCTTTTGTAAAAGTGCGCAATTAAATTATATTCAAGGGGCTTTTGCGGAAGGAACGCTAGCCTTCAACAACTCCGGCGGCTAATTGAAGAACGCCAGGGAAATTGCGGCAACCACCAGGGCCCGTTTTCTCGAACGCGAACCGTGGGTTAAAGTTAACTATTGTCCTTAGAAGGGAGAATTCTAGGTCACGTGACTGGGAGAGCAGGGGCGCCTAGGGAGGAGCAGTACCTACAAACAAAATGGCCGCGACGTCGCTTAATGAAGGCTAATAGTTCTGCTTGGTTCTGCTGAACATTCATTTCGATCCGGCTGTTATATTAATGACGCACCATCAACCTATTAGCACGTCAAGCAAAGCGGTAGTTCAGAGGGACTACTAAACTATCCGACGGCAGCATTCCGCGAGCGCATCACCCTTCAGCAGTCCGGGATCCAAGACATACGACGGTACATAAGCCTTGCAAGTGTTTTTATGGTGAGTAAAAAAAAAAATGTTTTGCGAACGATTGTTGGTATATATTTATACTAAAACTTTTAATTTGTTACACTATGCACGCCAACTCGTGGGCAGGGATTACTTTGCGGAGAAAGGGGACTATCCTCGATAAAGTCTTCGTTCCCGGTAAACAGCTGGGACATTGTATTTTTTTTTTTTGTTCGCAGTGCGCCGACAGTATAGGGAGTATTCACTGGACGCCATATTTGTGGGTACTGTTTAGAGCGCATGCTCAGAACGAGCTCACATCAATAGGTTGCTAAGAATGTCACTCTTGATGGTGCGGAATGCACGTTGCAAAAGAACTGTGGAAGCTCGCCGTCAGCACGCGCTCAGCATTCGCGCACACAACTATGGCCGCCAGTGAATACTCCCTATGCCGACAGCATCGACGTTTCTACATATACCCGGTGGCCAACAATTCAACAGTTTGCCCAACCGATCCACCGGTGACGAGAAGCTAAGCTTCTCGTCACCGGTGGATCAGTTGGGCAAACGAAGAGAAGGCAAACAGTTCAGATCGGCAGGAATCGCAGAAATGTGCGTCGCAAGGAACATAAACGAGGCTACAGCACCGGCGTTGCCAGACTGGAAGGCACACGGGAAAGTTATGCGTTTATGGCGAAAGATATTGAAGGGAATGTTTCTTATACTTTCGAATATTCGTGGACGAAGTCTAGCATAGTAGCTAAAATTTCTTCGTACCATCTGAAGCAAATAAATTGGTCTTCAAGTACAACACTACTATATATTGACTTAAAATACCATACTAGACGAATTATAAACCAGCGGAAAAAGAGGATAAACAAAATGACTGGCTTGTTTCACCGCTGGATGGCGCATCTTACTGCCCAATCAAATATAATTATTGTTGTTCTATATCCAGTCGTGTATTACAGTACCTACGTACTTTTTCCTTCCTAGGCACCGTGGTTTACCAAAATGGGTTTACCATCGCTTCGAGAAAACCGGCCCTGGGAGCGATACCATAAAAAGTCAAACAGCCGTTCCATTGGTTTTGCTGGAGCACTATCAGTGTGCTAATACACAAATGTCAACCACTTCGCAGGCGCGCGCATTCCGGAAGGGGTGCTGCCGCCATGCTCGTAGTCATCGCTTTCCGGCTTCCAGGTTGCATAGGGCTGTGGTGCGCGTACATCATCGTGCATCATCGTTGCGGACGACCCGGTATCAGCTTGAATATTTCTGCATCTCTGTGCTTCATAAGATTGTGTTGCTCGTCATGCCTTAGTTTGCCAGCAATTGCAAAGAAGCAGTTCCAGTCGTCTTGTCGCTTTGGAATCCCTTTGTGGTCTGCTTCTTCGTCTTCGTGAATGCGTGAAACCTCTGCGTTCACGCGGTGGTCCAACTTCGGCCGCGGGAAAAACAACGACGCCACTACTCCAGCACTCCGGCTACTTGGACGTTTCAATTAACTTAGAGACAAGTGGACATCTTGTTCAATGGCAAAGAACACGAAAATTCGAGGGACCATCGGCTCGGTGTAGCACCGCGGAACATCAAATATGTCCGTCGAAAACTGAGCTCGGTAGCGCTCAAGCTTGTGCTCGCATAACGTTTCATCGAGAATCAAGTAAGAAGAGTTAAATAAACTTTCTCGGAGAGCGGTTATTTTGTAAAAGGCGTTTCATTCTAGTTGTCAGCCTGCGCCACAGGGTATAAATGAACTGCTGGGACAAGCCTGCAAACAAAGAAGTAACTATCTACAGAAAGATCATGCCTGACGCGCTGTAACAACTCTCATCTGTCAAAAAGGAGCGACTATGACAGATACCTGAAAAATTTAGGTAGAGACGAGTTTTCGTGTGCAGTTTCTATTCGTTTTTACTTTGTTTGTGCACGCTTCGTACGCTAACAGTCGCCCTACGGTGGAAGATTTTTTTTTCTGCGTTCTTGATTGGTGTTAATGCAGAATGGATCAGTAACGCCAGCCTCATAAACCACCACAAGGTTGATAAGGTTCGTTTGCTACCTTTTTAAAAGTAAGTGCTGCACTTCTAAATTGCAATATATGGTGTTTTCACGTTTTATTAAAAAAAATGAAAAGCTGCTTTCAAAAAAGTCGCTTTATATCAAGTTAAGCATATCAGGAATGGCTGCTCTTTTTTTTTTTTTTTAGTGATTGTGCTGATCTGTTAAAGCACAGTTGTGATTGAAACATGTCACAATAACAGCCATAAGCACCAACACACATCGACTAAAGAGTGTATTAAAAAGAGCCCTGCAAACCAGTGCGGAGGTCTCGATTGAGATTGAATAAAGGATAGACCGCTATGAAGCGAGTGCTCAGGGAAATTCGAACGTACGGAATACCTCGGCAAGCCCTACTATGTTTCGTGCCCTGTAATCTTGCATTCTCTAGCTAACGACCATTGGGGTAGGCATAAATTATGAAGCAAATCGCGAAACAAATCGAAAAGCGCTATTTTTGCTGCCGCTCTGTCCGGCTCTGTTTACCTTTCTTAGCCATTCTATTCGGGGTGGCTGCTTTCTTTCGGGAAGACATAAAATCCGATGCTTTTTGCAGCGTGATCTACACTGGCCGAGGTTGAGCAGTTTCGCGTGGCTCGCATAATGAGCCGTGCTCCGTGCTGAGCATGCGCGAGGAGCAGTAACCTCACACGGCGCACAGCTGGCGCGCCGGAGCCGCCGCCGCCGCGCCCGCCTCGCCGGTCTGCCCATTCCAGAGGAGTGACGTCATAGCCGCGGCAGAAGCACTGGCGCCGCCGCGTGCCCAGCTGTGTGCCTCCGTTGCGCAGTAGCCAAGTCTGACGCCTCTTGGTTTGCTCGGTTCGTAGAGCGCTTCAATTGAAAATGGAGTGGTCTGTGGTTCGATACCAGGACCAGGCGGATTTTTCAGTCGCGCACCAGTCACCTAGCTGTTTTTGGAGATTTGTGTTTGTCCTTTGTCTCTCTTATTCCCCCTTTCCAAGGATTATTATCGTTCCTCTTGTCCAGCTAGCTTGTCCCTATGCATTAACTGCATTTTCAAGATATGGCTACTTCGCGGTTCGCGAGGTTACAAGACGGAAACAAAGGCGAAATTCTAGACATGTAATTTCAAGTGGATTATGTAGTCTTTGAATTCTCCACCATTTGTTTACTATTAAAGTATTCTAACCCGATCCCCACTATACTCTTGCAGTAATGTCCAGGTCTGCTCAAGGGGATCACACGTAAGGTCAAGCATCTTTCAAAACGACAACGTTGTACAACAACTTATAATAGAATATATTAGCTCTTAACGCTTTCCACCACCTTGAATGCATATGAAACTTCACGTAGTGGTTCATGTTAGATTTTTTCTTCGAGGTACGGTGATGACTAAAGAAATTATTATTTATTTACATATTCGGTCCGAAAATCATACCAGAGGAAAAGCAGGTTGTCATTTTCCACAGATGTCTACCGAAGACATAGTGAGTACTTTCAGTGAAATTATGGCGAAATCAATATTTATGCAGCAGACGCGCCTTACAAAAAGGGGCGCGGCCCCATGTCGAACTTCAGTGCCAGAAGAAAGCTTCTTCCACAGACGTATCTCTTGTCCAGTAGCCCAAATTCATGAAAACTAAGGACCAATGAATTCGAAGCGGATAAAGCTTGGATACCTTTTAAAACTTGCGGCAGAATGGGATGGAAGGCACCTTACAAAGGACGAAATAACGCCAATAAGACTTTTCGTCAGCTGACACGAACACTGTCACAGCACATGGCAGCCCTCGCTCAAATGGTTCACCCTTCAAGTGACGGTCAACTCGTCACTATTTAAAGCATTAGGAGGTTATCCGCATCGCCAGCAGCGTTATTTTATCAGCGGCAATAAAATGAACGTCCACGGAAGCTTTAACACGATAGCAGCGTTAAGGACAACGAAATGTACAAAACAAAAAGTAACAATCGCCGAGCATTACATTTTCCGGGGGTTTTTCCCATCCGGCGGACCGTAAACGTGCCATGCATTTCACAGCCCATTACACCTAAAAACGCTCATTCGCGCTCCTCAGCGTCGCAATCTCCCGTTGAAGCAGCAGTCTTGCGAAACAAAAAAAAAAAAAAAAAAAAAAAAACATGGGGGAGACGCACCCTGTAAGAGCTTCCAAAGAGATTCCCCTTCCCGGTGGATAGACTAGGTCGTGTCGTAACTAGTACTCTGCCAATACTACCTAGCAGACAAGGCCTGTGCTTGACGTCATCGTTTTTAGATCCCCGATCCGCCCGAAGCGACAAACGATGCTCGACGGACAGTTCAGCGACGCTAAAAAGGAACGGTAAGGTCGTCCGGTAGCTACGCAGTCATCGGGGACGGGGAATCTCCCTGCAAGGATACCAGGAAGCGTGGACGTCTTCCGAGCAAGACGCCTTGCTCTCGCGTGCGATTGCCCCCGGAACACAATTAAGCAAAGCCGTGCGTGTCCTTGCACCTCATTGCCGCGTTTGTTCACCCCCCCCCCCCCCCCCTCCTTCTCCTCCGAGTGGGGCCACTCATGTCGTCGTTTCGCGGTCATGCCAGTGATGGAACGAACGTTCGAGAGGTGGTCCGATCTGTTAACAGGGGAATCCCCGTGGTCGTACGGAGATATAGCGTGCGTGCGGCAAAAAGGCTGGTCGGTGTATGCCTACAATCGATCGCGAAGTCCCCTTCCTGTCTTGAACGTCGTCGAGACTGGCCTGATGCACGCTTCGAGATAAAGCCGGACATTGAGTGCCTGCCTGTATGAGACGGGCCACGCATACGCCTTTCTTGTCATTTACCGGCTCTAAAATTTGCATAATCTTACCTGTTATCTTTTGTACAGGAGAGTGTTGAATCCACTTTGAGGTGAGGTGGTCGCAAGGTGTGCGTGTGTGTGTGTGTGTGTGCGTGTGTGCGTGTGTGTGTGTGTGTGTCTGTGCGTGTGTGCGTGCGTGTGTGTGTGTGTGCGCGCGTGTGTGTGTGTGTGTGTATCCGACTGAATCGCTTTCTTGTTCAGATAGTTCAATTCAGGGTAATTTTCAACTGCATTTTGATTTCACAGAAAACAATCTCCAATAAAAAATGCGTGAGGGTTTAGTTGGCAAATGTCCGAAATATGATTAGTTAGGGTTTTTGCCATACCACGGCCCAGCTAAAAATTCCAATGTATCACTATATATTTTTAATAAATTATAGTACACTAACCATGATCTGCTTGCGAAAATTTACCGACATCACGAGAGAAAAAGACAATATTCATCACAATATTAAAGCGCCGAAAACAAAGGATACTGCACGGCCGGACTGCTCAGGTGAGCAGCTTTATAAAAGTCAGGTCAGATTTCCACCCTAGAAGACATTGGTTGCCCGCAGACTGATATAGATGAATACTGTCGTCAGCCTTGCTTCCTATCTTCAGCAGTTGTATTTTTGGATTGATGAAAGAAAACTTGGCCAATGCACAGAAACTCCCGACCCGCGGGCCATTTAATTCGCATTGCACAGTTGTACATTCCCTTGGAGCTCCCCGGTATGCAAGGCTCGCTGAAATATGAGTAATTCTAAGAACCACGTTGTGACATTCTCCAGACAAGAATGCAAGGTCACGTGTCGAACATTTTAAAGCCAGAGCTTCAAGATCGTTCGCAAGGAAGCGGCGAAAGAAATCGCGATCTAACCACACTTCGTAAGAGGGCTATGGTGGTGACAGTGACAATAATCTACGGGTTTGTTTAATGCGCCGTGTTACTTTCCTTTTACAGAACACGAAGAGTTTCTACCTGTCTCTTAGGAATGACTGTAGACCAGTGGCCTATCAGGGGGAGGCGAGCTTACAGGACTTCAGCCCCCCCCCCCCCCCCCCCGAAAAATATTCCTGGCTACGCCACCGCTGTAGACCCTGCCCAGGCACGACGCCAGGATTTTGTTTCGGGGGGGGGGGGGGGGGGCGCCCATAACAAAATGCTGTATGAAGGGGGGAGGAGGGAGAAGAGGTCCCAGCAAAATGGAAGATTTTGGGGGGAGGGGGGGGGGGGGCCGGGCCCCATGGGCTTCCCCCCTGGCTACGTGCCTGACTCTGCCGTCTGTGGTTAGGTTGATCAAAAGAAGTTTCCGCTAGCAGCTAAGTTTATTCTAAAACACAGACACTCGTACATAAAAACAAAACGCACTTTTCGGTGACGGACTACGGGTATTCCTCGGGGGCAAGTGTTCATTTTCACATTATATTTCCAGCTTACGTTTCAGCCCCCTTCCTCGAAAGGCGAAGGGCCCCGAGACTTGCCTCCATCTTTCTGATACTGCAAACAAAGCAACGCATAATTTACTCACCAAGAATGAAAACAATAAAAAAAAGAAAAGAATCAGATCCTGCAACCGCCGGGGACTTCCCTTCGGCGACTCGCATTGGGAGTCCCACATATGAGACGTGTGCGTGCATGCCTGTCATTACAAAATAATCTTTCTTAGCCGTTTTTTTTTTTTTTTTTTCGTTTTTTTGCGAACAATTGTGTGGCCAGTGTCGCGGGGGCGCCGGAATTCCAGCAATGTTCGCGGAACGTACAATTACCCGCTGCAATGCCCAAGCGAGACGGGGCCGGCATTTTCATCCACAGTCCGTGAATTGCCGCCGCACGCCGCGTAGCGGTCGGAAGCGCGCACCTCTATAACACCCGAGTTTTCATAGTGGGTGGCAATTCTAACAACTGGAGACACTCCACGAAAACCCGTCAGACATCTTCAGGGAACTCTGGTCAGTGACAGCTTAAAACACCAAGGGAGTGACGCATTCCGAGATCTTATCATCTCTCAATGAAATTGCGCCATTAAACCGGCAAGAACGTCCAAAGCGAATCGCGTGGCCGGAAGCATAATAAAGTAAGCCCTGCGTTTTCGTAAGCTTTCAGTGTTTTTATATGTTTTCAGAGGTTCCTGAATATATCCACCGTAATTCACGTGCGGTACCAATCAGTGGCCTTTCATTAATCAGTTCAGCCAATGAGAAAGGCTATTGGTTTCAAAGGCTTTGCGGTGAATTAGTGGCAAGAAGGGTGGACAAATTTCGCTGATGAATTTTTATGACGAACGGCCTTCTCATCGATTGAATTCATATGAAAACGACCACTGATTATATATTCGCCATTTCAACCCGTCGCTCGCCCTCTCGCGGACGAACGAATAACCAGAGGAGTGGGGACGGCGACGGAGACGGTGGCAGGGATTGTCGGCCTTGGCACTGCTGTTACCGCATAGTTCTGGTCGACGCGTTTGTGCATCATGGACGTTAAACGAAGAAAGCGAGCGCTTTGATATAGGAATTGTCTTGCTCCGCACAACGACTTAAAAAAGAAAAAAAAAAAAAAACACGTTAATTTTTTTAACGTATGTCAACATCTCCGTCATCTATAATATGCTCATCTCCTGGCCGCTTCGTATTTGTAGCCAAATAAATTAATTTTAGCACACTGTCCAGCGCCAGCGAGTAGGCGAACGGGGAATCCTTGAGAATTTCTTCCGCCACCTTGCGGCTACCGCCGCGCCATCTATAGGGGGTTGGAGTGGCGAATACTCCGTGAAAAGGTGGTAAAGGTGCAGGCGAGCTGGTGCCCATTAATCATGAAGTTTAAACCTTGAGGCGGGGAAGAAAACCTGGACATGTATTACAGGAAGCAGAAAAAATGTGACAGACAGGCGTCTCAATTTGAGAAGCTTGTCTGCTGAGAGGCAAGAGACATGGCGATAATGAGCCACGACCCTGCTTTTCTTACACTCTCAGTGACCACAGTATAGACACTCGCGTTTGTTTAGAGAGTGTACGACGAGTGTTCCTACACTTCGCTTCAGCTTAAGTCCAGACGCAACCAAGGGTATACGAGCTAATTGGGCCGATCAAGCAGCTTCAAAAGCTCAAGTCACTGGGCCTTTCCCCTTTAATGAGTGGTTCAGCAATGACAGGACACCTACAGAAGCATGACGAGCACCATGATGGAGCGCTTTTCATGCTGTCTAGTTGGTCTCATCAGCTCACGGCGTCGGCTGCGTCTGGACTTAGTGAGACGAAGTATAGCTGAAAATTCGCTCCATCATTTGTTGAACTAACCTGCATGGTTCAAGTTTCAAGTTTTTTTATTCCTCTTTGTACAAGAAGAGAGGGAGGAGGAAAAAAAGCAGTACAAAACTGCTTGACAGTGCCCTCCCCTCGCCCAACAGCAACAGCAGAAGAGGCACTCAAAACAAAACCGCTCTCAAAAGTACCCAATCAGATTTCTCACGAACCTAGTAAAAATAGTATGCGTTTGTTAGAACAGTTTGCAATTGTAATATTCCGCGATAAAAAAAAAAAGTTTAACATTTTGGGTAGCTGGTATCTAACCATTTGATTTCCGCAGCTTGTTCTCGAGGGCGGGACCGTCCAGGCGTCGGCATGGCGGGTGGCATACGAGCTGTTTTGTGAGGGGAGGGAAGAAAGAGAAAGAAGACTGTTCCTTGGGTGGTTTATCGCTGTTTTATATGCTAGGGCAAGTTTATACTCATAATAACTCGTGATTGGAACAATTCCTAATTTATTAAATAACGGTGCCGTGTGGCCTGTCATGTGCTTCATTATATAAAATACGAATTACCTTTTTCTGAAGTATATGAATATCGATGAATATTTGCAGAAGTTACATTTCCCCAAACCAAGAAACAGTATTTAAAGCAAGAGAAGAATAAAGAGCTGTTCCATCGCATGCATTTATTAAACATAACACCAAGAACTTTGACATTTTGCACAATTTCTATACCACGTGAGTCTAAGGAGAGAAGCTCGTTTCCGTTAATTTTTACCCTTTGACCTGAAAACAACTTTCGTTTTATTACTATTTATCACTAAAGAGTTCAGAACTGCCCATGTATAAAGATTTTCTAGAAATGTATCACCTGTCTTCATATTGTCCGAAATATCAGACCCAGCAAAAAAGATACTAGCATCATCTGCATGAATTATCATGTTTGCTTCATCGTCAATGTTAGAGAGCTATGTCGTTAATATACAGGGTAAATAAAAGAGGCCCTAAAATACTGCCTTCTGGAACACCTGCATTACGTTTTCAAGAGTCAGAACGTCGGCAATTTATTACAACAGTTCGAAAGTGAAACTGTTAGTATCTATCGAGTATTTTCAGGGCTATTCCCCGAATACCAGAAAGTTCTAGTTTTGAAGGAGAGTTTTATGACTAATACGATCGAAGACTTTTGAAAAATCGATAAATATTCACAGTGTAAAAGGTTTATTTTTAATATTGTTTAGAATGAACTCTTTCTGGTTTAGTAACACTAACTCTGTCGAGTACCCTTTCCGTAACCCGTACTTTCCGGGACTGAGAATTGAGTGTTTCTCAAAAAAAGTGTAAAGTTTTTTGTTTGATTTTTTTTTTCAATCCCTTTGAAAATATTGGTTCAATGGAGACTGCCCTGTAGTTACTAAGGTCATTCCTATCCCCTGCTTTATATATCACAGAAACCTTTGCTATCTGCATTTTACGGGGAAAAACACCAGTTTCGAGACATAATTAAATATAAAAGGTAAAAAAAAAGCAACACAATCTAAGACATACTTAATGGACTTTACTTGAATGTCCTGAGGATCAGAACTTTTGCTGTTTTTTAGACTCATAAAAATTTAAATAACTTTTTCCTCGCTAGTTGGAGAGAGAAATATGCTGTGAGAAGGATGTTTTACATGTTTTGAAGCTTCAACAGAGTGAACGCTATTAACTAAGTCGACAAAAAAAATCATTGAACGCGTCTGCAAGATTTTTACCTTCTTTTAATAATCCCCTCAATCTTAAGTTCGGTTGTCTCTCCAAACTGACGTCCTTCATGTAATATCGAATTTGACGAGTTGTTCTCATTCTACCTTCAGAATGAGCGATAAAAGCAAAACAAAAATAAGGCGATTGCGCGTTGAAGTCAACTGTTGCGCGCTTAGTTCATGTGTAGCCTTTTGCGTATGGCCTAGCTACATTTTTATGTAACTGCAGTTTTTGCTTGCTGCAGTTCAAAGACTCACACCAAACGAGAAAATGTTTCTTCTAACTCCGGGTATTATGATTTCAATCGTTGTCACGCGAATTGCTGGGATCGTCCTGGACCAGAACTCGAAAACGCTTGAGGCGGCAGCGACGGCACTTGAGGCGGCAATGACGGCACGAGCTCTCCCGCTAGCAAAGCGAAGCTCCAGCATGCGGTCTACTCAAACTCCCTATTTTTGTGTGATTGATGAAGTGGACGGGGTTTGACACGTTGGGACTTGTTAATGATTTGTTTCGTGCGCAAACAGTTTCGGAGCAGTTGGTATTTACAATGGTTAAATATATGAAAACACGCTGTTATTACGTAATTTTGTGCCTAAATACTAAAAGCCAATACAGTTGTTATGATAATGGTATGACTTAGCGGATCGCCATTGCAGCGATTGCTCCGCGTGAATGCTGCAGTTCGGAGATATAGGTGTAGCAACTTTAAGACGTCGGGAAAAGTTGCTCCGTGTGAAGCGAAAAGTTAGTCTTTAGTGGGGGGGCTCCAGCGGAAGTGTCAGCATTTATTGACCAAATGAATAGCTGTGGCCTATTTCAAATAGTTTTAGAACCTACATGAATAAAATCTGTTTTGGATTTTGTTTTTATCTCGAATGTTGACGATGTGAGATCGGTTAGTATTCTTGATAAAATAAGCGACCATAAATTAGTCTAGGGTGAAGTGTGCCTTCCAAAAATGACCACTTAAATTATTAATGTTTATAACAAAGGTAATGAAACCTCCCTTAACCAGTTTTTTTTAGATCATTGCTTCAGAATAAATACAAAAACAAAAAACTGATGTCATGCTTTGTATTTCAGATTGTTTTGAGGCGAATGCAGTTCAACCCCGGTTTACGAATATACTCAGAAAATTGAAAATAAAAAGAAATGTATCTTTGCTAAAGCTAAAAACAGCAATGTTCGGTCTGATTTTCAAAAACATTTAAATTATTTAAGAGAAATTAAATGCAGCATTAAGAAAGAAAAATATAAATTTTACAAGCAAGATCTTCATAACCTAAAAGTATCCAATCCTGGTAAATATTGGAAAATTATATGTCACAGGCAAGATGACTCCCTTCCTAAACTATGCAGTGAGCTTAACGAAGTGCTAACTAACCTTGAATCAGCTACTGTCTTTAATAACTACTTTTTATCGGTGTTTACCTTAGAACAATCACCACTACCCTGTGATCAGGTATGTAAAGTGCCTTATGTTCAGTGTGAAAAATCCTCTTCCACCTGAACGGTATCTTGAATGTGATAAAAAAACTTTTCCCCAAGCTTAGCTCCCGGTGCCGACAATATCTGTCCAAAACTTCTCAAATTAACAAAGCACATATCCTCCGAGCGTTTTTTTTTTCTTTATTTTTACAGTTTCTTTAGTTAGGCGCGCACCCGTGGACTCGAGATTTGGGAGAGTGTTACAAATTTTTAAATCCGGGAACAAAAATGACTTTTCAGATTACACACCCATATCATTATGCACGCATAATGCATAATGATATGCAAAATAACGGCACATGTCATCTACTCTCATATTATGAATTATCAGCTATAAAATAATTTTTTACCTAATAATGAGCATGGTTTTTAAAAAGGGTTATTCTTGTGGAGACCCAGCTTTTCGAATTTGTTACTGACCTGTTTCACAACTTTCACTTGTCTAACCTAATGTTGCAATTTTTAGTGATTTATCAAAAGCATAAAACACTGTTCCTCACCAACGACTTTTGTATAAGCTTTATGAACTAAACCCCCATTCATCCTCCTATTCTATTCTGGATATCAGAATTTTTAACTAACCGAACTCAGGCAGTTCATGTTGTTTAGGACAAATCATGGAGCATCCCCGTAATATCTGGAGTTTCCCAGCGCAGCGTTCGGAGACCGCTTCTATTCCCTATATATATAATAATGACCTTTCTCTTTATGTAGCATCTTCTATAAGACGTTTTGCGGACGATTGTTTTATTTATTGTTGTATTTATAACCACGATGATTCTGTGTTATTACAGCAGAATTTACATATTTTTTAACCGTGGTGCGATATGTGGCAAATGAAAGTAAATATAATAAAGTGGAAGCTATTAACATTTACCGATCCACGTAATCCACCAATGCGTAATTACTCCTTAACAACGCTTCCCCTTAAAAAAGTGTTCAAATTATAAATACCTAGGCGTAACATTTCTGACGACCTCACTTGGAATACTTATTTTAATACTATAGTGGCTGATGCTTGTAAAACCTTTGGATATAGTAAACGAAACGTATACTTTACCCCATGTTCTGTCAATCTAACTGCCTAAAAAACTTTTGTAAGATCTAAATAGGACTATGCTAACTTCATTCGGTGGCCTCACCAATCATATCCTATTAACAAACTAGAATCGGTTCAAAACAAGGACAAGCCGTTTCATATCACATGATTATTCTCTAAAATCCAGCATATCTGCACTAAAATCTGCTTTCGACTTGTGGCCATTGCCTGAAAGGACTCATCTGTCCTGCCGGTCATCCTCCACAAAAATATTTTTTTCCTACACCTCTTTTCGTTACCATTACTTACAACCGCCATCGCACAATCCATGCGCATTGTAACCTAAAATTTAGTCATTATTAACGAGGACTAATAAAATTTAAGAACTCCCCATTGGCTTTTGAATTCTATTAACTGGAATTCTCTTCCTCAATTAATTGTAAATGGAACTAATCACGATAAATTCAGAGATCTTTGCAAGGCACGGGTCTCCAAACTGTTTATAATTACCTTGTTTAGTTACCACCACCTATTGTTGCTTTTTGTTCAGTTTTTGTTTTAGCATTTTTGGTTGTCGATATTTGTATACACCATGTTCCTAATTGATCAGCTGCTTTTTTATTTACCTGTTGTTTAAAATTGTCTTCTTGTTCCTCTTATGTAATGTAGTTTCCGTAGTATTTTTGAGGAATGATAAAATGAAATGAATGAAATGACATCTCGTGTCTTCGGCGTATATCAGCAATCTGGTCACTACACGTAGGACCGCTAACCTGGGGTTTTAACATACACATCACACCGTATTGAATAAGCAAGCGCACGCCGGTAGGATGCTGATCAAGGCGGAAAATGACGGGGCTGGGGTTTAACGAAAGATCCCGGGGTTCTTCAGGGCGAGAGCTCGCTCTACGTTCAACGAACTGCGGTCTACTAACAGATTCGGGCACGTACTATTCTTTGTTTTTGAAGATTTTTATTTATATGAAACAAATAATACATCTTCATACCTAACCACATTACAAGCTCAGTATCATATATCATACACAGCACATATATCGCGGCATAAACGCACTGGATGTACCATTGAAAAGGGACGTTCATTACTCGCTCAGTAACTTCAGATAGGAACAAACGAGCGTATCCAAATGCCCCAGTATTTAGTGGTTAATGTAAGCATTTTCCTAACGTAACCCAACCCATAATAAGCAAACGGAAATAAGCTGCGTATCAATGAAACTTGTCCAGATAATATTCGAAATCTGTTAAGGTTGTTTCATCTTCGGACGAAAGAACTAGTAAACAAGCCCGCTGCGGACATATCTCGATCCGAAGGGGCATAAATGAGCTTAATGTCCCGCTGCGGAGATATCTCGATCCAAAGAGCATAAATGTCTAATGAGGTAAAAATCGCAACATACACAAACATACGCTATATTTCTGCATGCCTAACTCCCGCGTGAAACTTCCAAATAGCTAAAAGACTTAAAAGCATGAGGACATAGAATGATTCCACTTAATGATAAGGAACCGGATTGAGAGAGGCGTGATCGACGGGTTCTTTTTTAAAGTTCGCTTTAGGTTAACCCAAGAAGGAGGATTTACCTCAGCAGTGGATGAAAACATGCACAATTTGTTTGGCCGTTTACAGAGCAAAACAGTTTAGTACAGTTTAGGGTATGCACAAATGGGGTTGTTTTGAGATGTTTTATTTTCAGTTGTGTGATTTCTCACTCTGATAATTGTTGGTGTGGTGATTCTACGTATGTAGGAAGGCTCACGTACACACGCATACATAATGTGACTCTATGCATTCTGAATTTTTTTATAAGGCACGAGGGAAAGGCGTATTTTATAAAACAAACAAACAAACGCAAACGTGCACAGATGCGCAGGCGTAGATATAATGCTCACGTGTACAGAACCTGGATGCGCGATATTAAATTATCGGAGTCCGCCACATCCGGCAACAGGAAGTTCGCGTCAAATTTCCTCCTGGAATTCCCATCGAGCGTCACGGAGAAGATTTAAACTCGAAGTTTGAGCCTCTCTTCGTGGAAGTCGGGAAGATAAACAAAGTTCCGCTCTTTGCCTGGGTCACCCCTATAAAAATGATTTTCTAGTTTTTATTGAAAACGTGTTGACTTCTTGTTGGCTCTGATTACTTTCTTTTTACTTTGACTTCCTGTTGACATGGTCAACAAAAAGTTTGTTGATTCTGTGTTGAAACTTTTCTGATTACTTTCTTCAGCTTGAGTCAACAAAAAAACTGTTGACTTTCTGTTAACTTTACGATGACTTTTTTTTTCTGCTGACTTCCTGTTGACAGTGTCGTCAGAAAGACTTCAGACGTTCTGTTTACTTCGTGCTGAAAATGTTTAGTTGGCTCTCTGTAACCAGCGTCAATAAATAAAAGCTAGAGACTCTGTTGACTTTTTATTGAACATAGCATATCTTGACTAGATGTCAAAACTCACTAAGTTTCCCAATAGTCTCTGACAAGATGAGAACGGCAGGGAGGAGCTTAAGTTGTCCCTCCTCCAGCACGAGCATTCTACCCTTGAAAAAGCTTAGGCGTCTCGATCACCTCGAGCGCGCGCGCGCAGTCAAAGCACGACGGAAGGCATGTAGCACGTGCTGGAGGCCAAGCGTTCCAAAGACACGCCCTGCCGTTTTCACTTTATAAGTGACTATAGTGAGTTTATTGACCGTATTAGACTGGTCAACTAGTAAAGAAAAGGAAAATAACTATTTTAAAGCGGAGCAACTGCCTTGAATCGCCTCGTCCTGAGTGGTGCTATGCAGAGAAGCGATAACATTTCTTCTGGGACTGCAGACATGTACAAGTTACTCAAAAAGAGTAATTAAGTTAAGTTACTGAGTATTGACCTCAAAAGTAATTTGAGTAGAGTAGAAATTACTCAAATCGAAAGTAATTGAGGAAATTACTAATTACCGTAAAAAAAGTTGCGAATTACTTGTGAATACTTGGAAGTTACTTTTATATGTTTTTTTTTATGGTAAAAAGCAAGAACATAGGCTTTGATCCGTTAGCGAAATTGGGCTAGCCAAATATGGATCGGATTGTTTTTTCTAAGAAATGCTTTAGTAGGTGGTTCTGCTTCTGCGTGCCTAATTGTTTTGTACTTCATTGTTTGTTTGGTCAGTGATGTACTGCAAATCTGTCATTGCTAGCTTGAGGTTTAGCACTGCCTGAGCTTGATTTCTAAACAGTGTTTGCTTGTTTACAGTATTGTGTGAAGTACATCTAGAAAATACTTGAAGCCAAGTACAAAGTAAATTAGAGGTTATGTACTTCAAGTCAAGTATTAAGTACGCCGGGTGCAATATGCTTGAAGTAACGTACTATAAATAGAATATATTTCAAGGTAAAGTACCAGTGCTGTTAACAAAATCTTTCATGGTGCCCTTTCATTCCCCAGGTTTTTTTTAATTGGTACGCATTTGCTTCAAAGGTAATCGGAGGTGCATCCGCTTTTTACGGAAATGGCAGCAAATATTGTATAAATTCAAGTCGCCACAGAGTAGTTGTTTTACTCTCGCTGACGAGCTATTTGACACAATCAACTTGTAAGCCACTTATTTCTGTCGGTCTTATAGCCACCATTACTTCACTCATAGAAAAAACCAGATGGCGTCTTGAAAGAGCGCGTTTTCACACGACGATACGCCTTTTCTTTTTTTTTCCAATTCGGGAATGTATATTGAACTCGGAAGTTTTTCTTTCCTCGAAAAGTACAAGTACATGCCCAGAGAATGTACTTGAAGTAAAGTACAAGTTGTCTAAACAGTGGTACCTTAAGTACCATGTACTTAGAGTACTTCCCAACACTGCTTGTTTACTATTTTTTTTTATATATATAAACGTTAGGAGAATTACTAAGGTTTCTCGAACGATCTTCAAATCATTGAAGATCTGCATATTCTATGTTTTGGGAAAAAAGACAACGCAAAAGGGTCCCCTTTGCGTTGCCCTTTAGCACGCGATTCTTCGAGTACAGCAGAAACTACGGGAGCGCCAGATGATCTTCAAAGCAGGTGTTACATTGTGTTGCCTGCTTTGAGTGAGGATGCAGTGTGTGCACCTCCTGTAGTGGGCGAGCATTTCTACGTTGGGGAGAAGCGGGAACCAGATTTTTCTTCGAACGAGTCAAGTCTCTTTGAGATTCGGGACACAAAGAAACGTCAGTCTTTGGCGCTAATCCCGCAATTACTCGGACTCTTCTGCGTCGTGCCTGTTCGCTCCCCTTGCTTCGTAGCAGTGTTGTTGCAGAGGAGGGGGGGGGGGGGGGGGGGGGTTCGCGGGGTTTCGGACTCTCCAACCCATTTTCTCTCCCTCCCCCCCCCCCCCCGTCCTTTTCCTACGCCACGTGATTCCCTCTCTTTGCAAATATCAGCTAATCTTACTTCTTATCTCTTTTGTGCTGAAATGTTTGTTGATAGGCAAAACAACCACTAAAATTCGAAAGTAATTTGTAATTTGAGTGGAAGTTACTGAGAAAAAGTAATTAAAGTAAACTACTAATTATCGAAATAAAAATGTAATTGAAAGTTACTAAACTACTCATAAAAGTAGTTAAACTACAGTGACTTGAGTAGAGTAGTTGAACTACGTACAAATCTGTCTGGGAGTCGTTTTTTGTTCATGTTGTTTTAGTGATTGCGCCGAATTATTATTATTTGTACCAATGCCTTTTAGTAAGAGGAGTCTACGAACTTCAAAACAATGTTTTCATTTTGAAAGACTCCCGGGAAGGAGATCGGATACTTAGAACTTTAATGAATGTTCATGTGGTCACCGGTCAAATGATTACCTTCAATACGTAGGCTACATAAGGCTCTGGAGCAGTCAACGGGACAGTGATTCAGGTGTTGAGTGCTCTATCGTGTTTGTGTATGTGTTCGTTTCTAATGTGTATTTGCGGGATGTAAGCAATGCGTTCAGATACTATAGGGAAAACATTTCCTAATAAAATCCAACAAAAAAAATTTAAAAGAAAGAAACATTTCTCGCTTGTCGTTTTCTTTTTGCGTTATTTTGCGGCAGCCAATTTGGAGCAGAGTGGAAATCCGTAATAAGCTTCCAAAACTTTGTTAGGTGTGAAGAATTTTTTAAACGGCTGCAGTTTTTCAATTGAAAAGCTGTAGCTTTCCCATTGAAAAGCTATAGAAAAAAGTACCTTGGATGCGACAGAAAGTCTGTTCATTCTTTTTTTTTTAAGTGGGCTGATATTCAGTATAAAGTCAACAGGAAAGAAAGCTAGAGAAAGTCAGATAAAAAGCTGTTGACATTTTACACCCTCTGTTGACTTTTTTCAACAGCCTTTCGACAGAATAAATGTTGTTTTTACGCACAGTTCGTCTCAAGGGACTTCATGTTCTGTTATATACGCATATGCGTTAGGTTCCTGCTTATGTTTAGATATTAGACCAGTGCATGTAATTCGTTTTGATCGCTCCCATATTTGCGCTCAGAAAGAAAGGAACTACAATTGCAATACGGTTGTTAGTGAGCGCGTTGGTAATGATGTAGGTTTAGAAAGAGCTATATACGTAAAGACAGGGGACGGGACAACACATCTTTCATGAAAGATATATTGTCCCGTCCCCTGTCTTTACGTATATAACTCTATCTAAACCTATACAATTGCAAACTTTCCAAAGATACCTTTGCATGCATGTTGCACGCACTTGAAAGCATGTCGCCCCAACCAGGATAACGCATACCTAGTCAATCATCGGGGAAGTTTTAATGCTAAAATATATACCCATTCATAATAGACCCTCTTTGAAAGTGCGCGCCATCTAGTAGTTGCACTGTTCGCCATTGTTTGGGCACGCACTTCTAAGACTACGACAGCGTTCGGCGTGAAACCGGCTCCGCTCGTATCGAGAATGAATGCCACATCAGCATTCAGCAAGGAGTCGGATCCAATCACAGGCTTCGTGCCCAAAAAAATGGCGACCACCGAAGTTACTTGATGGAGTTTTGAAAGGTGTCGATTAGAAACCCTAAGATCGTATGCGGAGCACAAGTTCCTCTGCTTCTTTTGCATAGGTTGTGGTGACGTCAGAACGCAGAGCTCTGATTGGCCCGGATTGAACTATAGTGGGTAGACCTCAAGGCAGCTTGCTTCGTGGTCTATCAACGTGGTCTATCAACTAGACTAGTTGATAGACTTGAGTTGATAGATACATAAGAGAGGAAGGTTGTACCACTAGCCTTCTTGTACAATAGTTAACAGTAGTCAGGTGAAAAACACTACTGAGTTGACTCCGAGCGCTTGTATATCGTAATAAATGTACACGTTTTCGAGTGTCCCCTTACGTGACGCCATGGGGAAATGGAGCTTTGTTATTGCGCATAGTTGTGCCAGTTTGTTACCTGGAAATTCGGGACAGCCATTGCTCTGCGTATACGTTGTTGCTGGGAGTGTATACCGACAGCGGGCTTTCACAAGATTCGTCTCGCACCGTGAAAGCTGCTGTCCTTGGCGGCAATAAATGATTTACTCGCAGCTCGCGCTGGTAACGACATATGAATACATATCAACAAGAGGGCAGCCATTATATCACGTGAAAAATACGTAATTACGGGGTATTGATAATTCGCCGCAGGTAAGGGACGTTGTAGAGTAGGTCTTCTAATAAAGCATAAAGAAAAATCGGTAAACTGCGAGAATGGTGTTGTGTATGAGATACCACTGGGAATGCGGGTTGAAGTATGTAGGACAGACATCACGGTGCATCAACGACAGATTTAGTGAACACAAAAGAAACGTGAAGGACCTTGCACCGTACTCAGAAATCGCAAAACATGTCGACGGATGTAACAACTGCAATGCTATTTGGTCGGAGACAGAAATCATTCACAAGGAGCGGAATGATGCAAAAAGACTAGTAAGGGAGACGGTGCGGATAACATCTCTAGGTATAAGTCAGGCGTCGTTACAGTTCGGTAAAAATTCCAAAAGCTTTTTAAAAGTATAATTATTTTTGGGGATGTGTGTACCGTGGAATACGGTCCATTCATGACATGCGCACTCGTTACAGGACGATTGGTCACAGGACGATTCGTCACACAGGAACATTCGCCATAGGACGACTCGTCACGCGGCCAACCGGTCCTACAATTCGCCCCCCGAAAATGTGTTGTTCAATTTGGTTCGGGCGGACAAAGTGGCTGACCTCATATCTTAGTATGTCTTTGGCTTCTGAAAGGCGAGGAATTTGTAACAAACGTTTTAGCTTCTGGTTCGGTCCCGAACATTGAATGTTGGTTCGTCCTGACAATGTGGGTCACCCTCTTATCTTAGCATGTCTTTCGCTTCTCAAGTTCGAAGAATTTGTAACAGACGTTTTAGCTTCTGGGTTCGTCCCGAACGGTGAATGGGGAGGCCATATAAAAGCGACTATTTTTGAACTCAGACTACATTCAAAAGGATGGAGATGATCGCAACAGAGAGAGGTGGAGCCATGCAGCTGCACAAGGGGTACTCGTACACATGCAGCAGAAAGAATTCCGACACTTATTGGTTTTCTCGAAGAGGCGTATGCAAGGCAAAGTAAAAACTGATTTGGCTGCCAGTCGGATTATTGCTCGTTCAAGCCAGCGACTTAAATCAACCTTCTGAAGAGTCGTAATATGATGAAAGGAAAAGCGGATGAGTATTGTGAGATTAGTGTTTCTAACCATTGGTTTATGTCACAGTGGGTAGTCGTGAAACTCCTCATCAGGGAATGTGGGCAGTTGTTGAAATTTACAATTTACTATCGTCCCCTGCCCGATCGGTGTGACCAGTTGCCCGCATGACGAGTCATCCTGTGACGAACGTTCCTATGTGACGAATCGTCCTGTGACCAATCGTCCTGTGACGAGTGCGCATGTGACGAATCGTCCTCATCCCGTGTACTTTACACCTTTGCACCGTTTTAGGTTCAGTCCGAGTCATCCCTTCATTGCTAAAAAAAAGGGGGGAAAAGGAAATGAGGAGGAAAGAGAAACATTTTAAGTGAAAAAAGCATTGTTTTTTTCTTTTGTTTTTTTTGTGAATCTTTGTTAGATTGGAATAGGTACTGATCCTTTTGTTAAATTTGGGGGAGAGTGTAGAGTTAACGAGAAAAGAGTCAAAGTACAGGCTAGCTGGTGGAAGTCAACCATTTCGTCGTTTACCCTGAGACTGGGGGGTTTTTTGAAGAGCAGAAGAAACAGAAAAAACAGACAGGTCTCAAACTCAGCTAAACGTTTATTTCAAAAACTTCCTCTTATATAGTTCGTTTTCGTCGTCAACAATGTGATTGGTTGTTGACGACGAAAACGAACTATATAAGAGGAAGTTTTTGAAATAAACGTTTAGCTGAGTTTGAGACCTGTCTGTTTTTTCTGTTTCTTCTGCTCTTCAAAAAAAACCCCAGTCTCAGGGTAAACGACGAAATAGTGTAGAGTTATCTTTGTGAATCGGCATGAAGGCCGCCCATAGCACTACTTTCTGTATTGTAGGGTTTGGCGTTTGGACTGTTTAGAGGTTGTTCCTTTGTGTTGGTAGTGAATGATTGGAGGGTTTGGTGTTTAAACTGGTTAGAGTTGCCCCTTTGTGTTGATGGTGGCTGAATGTGGGCTATATAAGGAGGACTAAATAAACCTGGTAGCTGAGTTTGAGACGTCGTCCTGTCCCTTTCTGTTCCTTCAACTTTTATGTTTATTTCTGCCCCAGTCTCAGGTATATTCAGCATGGTTAACATTCACCAGCTCGCCTGCACCTTTAATATTTTATCTCTAACTTTCCAGATACCTCCCCCAATCCTTCGCAATAGACCCTTTTCAAAAGTCAGAGTCCTCTTGTGGCAGTCCGAGAAGCTCCAATATTGCCGCTCTTATGGCGGTGATAGGGGATCATGCGCGGATAAATCAAGCACCCTCGATTTCGTGCATCGAAGGTGACGTGAAACGACCAACATCTTTTCCTTTTTCTGCTCTATGCTTTCGAAGGCGTTCGATTTTTCTGGTGTGGAGAAACAGTGTAGTTCCGCCATCAGAGCGTCGGGGCTGGCTCTGCACAAGGTGGGTAGACTGACTTTCGGAAAGGGTCTATAGACCTATAGGGAGTATTCACTGGCGGCCATAGCTGTGTGCGCGAATGCTGAGCGCGTGCTGACGGCGAGCTTCTACAGTTCTTTTGCAACGAGCATTCCGCACCATCAAGATTGCCGGTCTTAGCAGCCTATTGATGTGAGCTCGTCCTGAGCATGCGCTCTAAACAGCAGCCACAAATATGGCGTCCAGTGATTACTCTCTATTGCTATATTAAGCGCGATCCAAACCAACGCTTCTTTTTGCGCCTGTAGGTCGTGCGGCTGCGGATGTGACGCATTTCGTGGCGTTTTTGCTGTTTCCGGGCGCGCTTTCTGAGTCAGAACCGTGCGCTTTGGTTTGGACGGGCGAAACTTCGGCACGAGCGCACAAGCAAAGTGCAACTGCGTCAGACGGCGAGAGTAAGAGAGAGAGAGAGAGATCGCGTTGTCATGTTGGAAGAGAATAAAAGGGGGGGGGGGGGGGGAGGAGGGGGCAGCCAGACGGCGAGAAACGCGGAGCCGGAACTAGCTTGCCCTCCACCGATTGGCCGGGACGCAGGCGCGCCCTGCTACGTCACCGCGCGTTTTTGTGCGCGCCCAGAGAGAAGTTGAAATCATCCAACTTCTTCGTGCGCGCCCGGAAGGAGCGAAGAAGCGGCGCGACGTCACGAAAATACGTCACATCCGCAGCCGCACGACCTACAGGCGCAAAAAGAAGCGTTGGTTTGGATCGCGCTTTACTCAAGCATCAAGGAGAATGCAGGGGTTGGCGTTTCACGTGCCACAAGCGCACGCCTTCCCCGTATAAAAGGCATGCCTGGGTCGCTAAACTCGTCAAACACGAAGTTTCTTTCTGTTATGACATAGTGTGGGGAGGAGCCGAAAGATTACGGCAAAGTTTTCTTTTTTCACAAGCCCGCAGATCTGTGTATCTTCGTGACGCTTTTCACTGAAGGGGCGAAAAATCCCTACCGCTCCCTAGGCGCCGGACAAGAGCAGCACGAGAGAGAGCGCGGAGGCGACCTTGGTTCGTACGTGTGACGTCACACAAAGATTATCAGCTGCGACCGACATGTTTGATGGTCTCTAAAAAGCATGATGGAGGCTTCGGTAATTGCATTCTAAAATCAATACCGTCGAAGTTGATAGTCTGATATCCTTCTCATTTCCGCCGATACAGCAGAATTCACCAAAAAGCGTCCCTGCCATTCCTCTTATTTATCTCGGTTTTTTGGATTTGATTAAAAAGTAGCCCGACGTGGCTAGGTCACAACCAGCCGAGTAGCATTGTCTACTTTCGGGCGGATTTTGTATCCGGGCAGTTATCCCCCCACCGGCGGAATAAAATCATTTTATTGTAGACTCTCAGAAATTAACCGAACTGGGATTAATTCTGCGTTCATCAACGGAAATAAGAGTAATGTCAGGTTGTCAATATTGACGGTGATGATTCGAAAACGCGAGGACACCAAGCTTTTACCGTACACTACCAAACTTGTCACCGTCAATTCGGACACGCACCATCAAATTTGCCGTTCACAACTGATAACCCTGACCCTGACGTCAAATGTATGAACTATGAAAGAACGTCACTGAACGCGCTTGCACACTACGAGCCCTGGCACGAGCCTGTCGCTTGAAAGTCTGTCATGGCCGCTCGTGAGTTCACGGAACGCTAACCGCTTTAATTCCAGAATATCTAGAACCATTACTTCGAAAATTGCACGCTGTGCTGTTTCTTGCCATCGCTCAGTTGGAACGCCTCTAAGCAGGATCGTCGAAACAGGAGGACGGAGAGGGGGGCTATCCACCCTCCCCCCCCCCCCCCCCCCCCCCCTTGGCGTCGAAAGAGGGTGCCAGGGGCATAGAGGTGTAAGGAGGGGGGGGGGGGGGGCGTATCGCCCCAGCCCCTGACCATAGTATTTCAGAGGGTTATAATAAAAACTTCCGGCAAGGGATATCCCCCTTCTTCACTACCATAACCCCCCCCCCCTCTCTCTCTCTTTCTCTCTCTCCCGAACAATTTTTACGGCCCTTCTTGACTCCTATTTGTGTGTGTGTGTTGGTCGTACCTTCTTTTTCTTTCCCTTTCCCCGGCTTTTTCTCGCCATCCCCCTGTCGCCCCCTTATCCCTCGGACATTAAGAAGCCTCTACACACACCGCCTGTGGGTGACCCCGGTGGCATTGTTGAAAGGGGCCGAAGATGAGCTCTACACTGCGCACGGCTCCACAACATCACAAAGTTCACTTCGTGCCGATTAAAAAGCAAAGATTTCGACCTAAAAAAACTCCTTCCCAATGTTGTGAAACGTCACTTTGTCGTCACCAGTAACTTCCACAGACGACGAGCTTGCAATGCGAAACTTCAGAGTACTTACAGCCCACCTAGTACAATCTACGCATCATTGACTCTAACGTGGCGTAGGGGTGTAGGGACACCCGGGCACGACGTCCTCAGGGCAGGCGTTCAATCGGCTGGCACCGCGGTGTTGCTCGCGCGCGCTCCAATGAAGCTCGCTACGACTTTGTGTTTCACATTCTCACTGGAATTTGAGGGCCGAGTGAGTTTGGATGACTGACATCTCGTCCCGCGTGATGCCATCGTCGCGAGAGTCCAATCAGCACGCTCCGCGAACTTCGGCCCCAACTTCGTGTTTGACGAGTTTGGCGACCCAGCTCAGTTAAATTCAATGATCGTTAGCGGCTCAATGACAATTGGCGCCGCCGTGTAACTCGGGCCTATCGCGATTCAGTCAACTGTCGTTGGCTTAATGACAGCTAAGAGCGCTAGTGTAACAAGGGTATAGAGAGTATTCACTAGCGGCCATATCCGTGTGCGCTGCTGCTGAGCGCGTGCTGACGGCCTGCTTCCGCAGTCCTTTTGGAGCGTGCATTTAGCACCATCGAGGTTGCCGGTCTTATCAGGCTATTAATGTGAGCTCGTTCTGAGCATGCGCTCTAAACATCGCCCTCAAATATGGCGTCCAGTGAATACCTCCTATAACTCTGTCATTGTTAGCTATGACAGCGCATGCGGGTGAGACACAAGACGAAGGGACGTGCTCTCGCGGTAGTATAGTGCTACAGCAGTGTGAATGCCACGCTGCATCATGTCGGGCAGTGTGACTGCGGCTGAACGGTCCAAGCCCGTAGCATGCATTAAGGCCTGTCCACACACTTGTGTCTGATTCCGACCGAGGTTCACCCTTAAGCTGAGACTAGAAACTACACCTTCAGCGCAAGCTCGGTGGCTACCGCATTGCTTTGGTTTCGCGTGCCCTCGCTTTCCCACATGTGTTAGCAAAAGTAGAAAGATCGCGCTGTAGGCGGAGCATCTAGTCTGAGCTTAAAGGGGCCATGAAACGAATTTTGGGTTGGGATGGATGACTTTAAATTGGGACTGTACTAATCGCATATCGTTTAGTTGGCCAAAAGAAAGAGGCTAGAAAGTCAAAAGCCAGCTATTCGGTACGAGCATTTGAAAATATAGCGCACTATTTTGTACCTTCTTGCCTTCGAAAGCTCTCCGCCTTTTCACTATGATACATCCGCGGTTCCAAAAGCGCGTCACCGGCGCCAAACTGACGTCAGCAGAGCCCAGCTCACGCATTGGACACGAGAACTGCGTCACTCGGACGTATGCGCTCGTCAACAATGCGCCCGTCAACGGTGTAGAGTCTTGACAATGCGGAACAAGATTGTTGTTGCCGAGTATAGTTTTTGAGTGTTTACTTCCCACAGTAGACTGCGTTCTTTACAAAAACGAAAAAAATATGCGTGTGGGTGTGCAAGACAAAGCGTAAAAACCATTCTGACGTCCCGTCAAGTACCGAATCCTCTTCGTCTGCAGGTGGATACACCGACTTGGCCACAGCGGCAGCGGCCGCCTGCCTGCCGTCCAGCCGGGGTTCGTACCCCTGGTCCAGTGGATGGCCGGCGAGCTCCGTGGCCTCGTGTCCCAGAGCGGGAAGCCCGCTTCAGGGAAGCCTCCAGGTCAGTGCTGTCCTCCCTTGGCTCTCAATGACACTTTGTCGATAAATAATAAAAAAGTGAAAACAAGTCAACATTAAATAATCGTCGAAATTACGCGCCACACATGTTAGGGTGCCCAAAACAAATTATTTATCGCACCCTGATTCGGGTTCGATTGAAGGTTCCAAGATGGACGATTTCAATGTTGACAAAATCACGGATCAGTATGCACGCGTCCCACGCCTGCCACGTTTCTCCCTCAATAAATACGAGAGAAAAACACTTTCGGAACGCATGAAAACTGTGGACGGTGGTAGTCAGAGACCACTTTTTCAGTGTCAGGTTGGTTACTTTCCGCTTCTCAGTAAATGTACATACTATACTTTATATACTACTGCACACACTGCTTTATATGTTTGTCTCTTGTTTCTGACACGGTGCCTCCCCAATATAATTTAAAAAAAAAACGAGTTGTTAAAGAAGGAACCACTGATTTCATGCTCTCATCTGGCATTCGTTGCCCACCGTTAAGGAAGGACGTTTTACAGCTGTCGTCCCAGTTTTAGGAAGTTCATTGGATGCATTTGTTCACCTTACCTATTTAGTGACCCCATAAAGCTGAAGTGTACGCCTGAAGCTCTGGAGTCTAGATTTGTTTGTACTCATTTTGTTTTCGAGTGCATGCGTTTGTTACCAGTACATTTACAGTGCAGTCCACTTATAACGATATTGAGAAAACCGCAAAATCCAATCGTTATAGCCGATTATCGTTATATCTGGATCAAATCAAATCTAAAAAAATAGCGATGAAATCTAAAAAATTTGATCGCTATAAGCGATATATCGTTATATCTGGTATCGTTATAAGTGGATTACACTGTACCATGTCTCGAGTGCATTTCAGAAAGACTGCAAACAAACGGGAAATATAATCTGACCGCGGGAACCACCTGGAACCACCTGGATCGACAAGCCACAGTAAACAGCAAACCCGCGGTCACCTGCTAGTGTTCGAAGCCCACAGATTCAGCAAACCCGCTTAATTCGAAGATGCTTGTCCGCAGATAATTCTTTCAGTATGTCTGCAGTACGGCAGACATGATGCACAACAGCACGCTGCATCATGTCGGGCAGTGTGACTGCGGCTGAACGGTCCAAGCCCGTAGCATGCATTAAGGCCTGTCCACACACTTGTGTCTGCTTCCGACCGAGTTTTTATGATGTCTAACACAAGAGAGTATACAGTGGCATGCTGGCAGCATCTATGAGGTGACCCTCGAAGCACATTTCACTAGACGTGGCCTCCGAGATCTTTTCGCGCTTTGTTCCGGCCTGTCCAAACTGCTCGGCTGCCCAGCAAAAAAAAAGTGTGTCGAGCCAGTTATCTATAGATCTCCGAATGCGTTGCTTATAACCACGCGAGAAACGGAAACAGGACTGCCTCGAGGCACGCTATAAAGTGTGCAGCCCGCGGTATGAAGCTTGCATTTTCATTGTTCTCATCATCAGAATAGAAATAACTTAATTTCTGTTGACTTATAATTTTACTTCGCTGCTCCGATCTTTGCGCTGTTTCGCTGGATGATACCTCAGAATGCAAGACTTAGTGCGAATCTATATTTCCCCTTGACGGATACTGTTTGCGCCGGTGGGAGGGGCATAGAAATATTTTTGTCGTCATTCGTGAGAACATTCTCCTGAACTTCAATTACGTGCACGAACATTTGTTCTAGACTTTTCTCACTTTGAAAAGATGAACCTTCAAATTTCGATAAATTTCTTCCTCGATAAAGGTCTGTGTGTTATGGACGAGAAGCGGGGAGCACGTTTCGCGCTGCTCCTAAGTTTCGTTGACCGACTATAATGGTGGTGATGATAATTCGCTGCTTTTTTATTGTATCATTTGGTTTGCCTGAGAGCGCCACCAAGCGCCGCAGAATAACAGTCTGTAAGGTGAATGCAATGGCTTGAGGAGCGCAGCCAGCGCGCGAAAAATCACGGAGGCCTTGCACTGGAGCAAAGGTTTTGAAGTATTATTTGCGAGATCTAATGGACAAGCTATTTATGATAGATGGTGGTTTATAACATTGTCAAACGTTTTTCAAGCAAAAACAAAAAAATAATGATGCGAAAAAAAAAGAGGAATATACAGACATCTTGAGTGTTCCACGACTATCCGATAGATGGCGCCAGTGTGTTCTCTCGTCGTACTTGATACTCTACTGTTAAGGGCTTCACCCTATGCCTACCGAAGACAACATAGATTTAATAAAGTCATTGGGTTTTAGAGACAGCGAAGGAAGAGTGGATTTCAAGACTGTAGAGATTACTAAGCAAAGATGAAGTGAATGGTGGCAGAAATCGAGAGAAAACTAGGTATTTCTTTATTCACTGATGGCAAGGGGGTTTCATAGCCTCACTGTCTTTGCACTGCGGAGTGAATATAGACTTCACATTTAAATATTCTAAGCTTAAATGGTAAAACAAAATGGCTAGGTGGCGTAAGCTACCGCCCGATCCAAAGGGCTCAGGAGTATTCATCCATCCATCCACCCGTCGTAAGAAATGCCAAGAGGTCTTATGGCAGTCGGTCGTAAGCAGTCGCAAGTGTGTGAACGAGCCTCTGTCCGTGGTCCACTAACCCGGGCGTGCCGAACACTTTAGGAGCGGGCGCGATGCTCCGACCGCGTCCAGAATATGGGGTGCCTCTCTCGCGCAGGACTCGTCCCTGTGCCCAGAGGCGGCGGCGGCGCTGAGCCGAGCGGAGGCGCGCAAGTCCCGCCGCAACCGGACCGTGTTCACCGAGGGGCAGCTGATGGGCCTCGAGCGGAGGTTCGACTCGCAGAAATACCTGTCCACGCCGGACAGAGCAGACCTGGCACGCGCCCTAGGCCTCACCCAGCTGCAGGTCAAGACCTGGTACCAGAACAGGCGCATGAAGTGGAAGAAGCAGGTAACCCTACGCCCAGGTGTGCCGTACACTCGCGGAAGTCCGTGAAGCCGCATTCACCTGTTGGTACCTCGTCTGCAGTCTGGAGACACTGTTTGTAGCCTGTTTTTTCCCCTTGTACGACGGCGCTGTCACATTAATCGTACGAAAGCTGCCTGCGGACACATGTTCGAAGCGCACACACGGGTGTGAGACAGACACGCTTCAAGAAATGTTCGAGGCAAGTCCGCAGGTACCTCCGTAATCTTGCCTGCGGCGAACACCACGTATTTTGCACGATGTACGAGCGGTGACACTGGGGCTTAAGAAACCAGGAGCGTCGGCTCTCCCGCCATGCACTTGGGTGAGTTTTTGCTTCTGGTGAGGAAGCCCGGCGAATGATGAGGCTCAAAATAGTTTTAGACCTAAAATAGACATCCGGGACAGTGGCGCCAAGTGTGATGCATCATCACACTTGGCGCACCACTTTTCTAAGATCTACCGTAATATTTCGAGATATGCCCTACCCATGAAAGATAACCCACCCCTATTTTTGGCATGATTCACTTTTTTTTTTCCATAAACACCAAAAGATAATTCACTTTTAGTAATAGTCTTTTTGCTGAATTACCCAAAAAGCACAAAAAAAAATGTCGAGAACGCCAGCACACGCGCTGCGCGCGCTCGCGTTTTCAGCTCTAACTGTTTGAAAACAAATACCTAAAACAGTGCACTTCACACCCGCGTTTTACGGACGCTTTACTTTGGTTATTTACTTAAATTCGTTTCTATGGCCAAGGTGAGCACGTGTAGCGCGTGAGCCTACGTTCCTAACATTCTCTTTGATGCTTGGGTAATTTAGCGAAAGGTCGCGATTGCAGGGTCTTGTCCAATGGTGGCCTCGGCAGAAATGGTGTTACTTAGCCACTGCGGGAGATAAGCGAACATTGCTGACCCGGAAGGACAGTCTTACGTTCATTGCCACCCCCCGCAATCACAAGTTTTGCAGGTCACAAAATCTAAAACTAGCATTTTTTTCATTTTTTTTTTCATCGCACACCGAGAGTTAGCTTTCTCCTTATGTTCACAAGATTTGCTTTCGATTTTAGGTGGGTTATTTCACGGGATATTACGGTAGGCATATTTTCAGCCACGTCATTCGCTGAGCTTCCTCCGTAAATTTAAACGATTGGCTCTCTCAAGTGGTTTTCGGGAGAATAGGCGCTCCAGTTCAGCTCATTGGAAGGTAGGTCAGGATCAAGCTTTAAAGGGTAACTGCAAAAAAAAAGAAGGCTTTTTTAAACAGCCTAATTGGGACAAGCATGTCACAAAACAAATTTTCCGCGAAAAAACAATTTTTTTTCTAGCAATATTTGCGCCACAGGACGTAATTTAGTCGGAGTCACAATTACTCCCCATTTGAAACTCCCGCTCCTTCGACGCACGCGGAGTGGCTGTTATACATCATCTCGTGACGTATAGCAGCCACTACGTGACGTAAAATACCTACTTTGTGGCTCGCGATTTATAAGGGACGAAATAGCCGCAAACTAAAATCAGTCTCGCGCAATAAATATTGCTGTAAAAAAATTTGTTTGTGGCGGAAAAATTGTTTTGTGACATGCTGGTCCCAATTAGGCTGTATAAAAATACACTTTTTTTTTTTGCAGTTATTCTTAATGGTTTTGCAGGCAGAGCTCAGTAACGAAAAGATGGCCAAGTATTTTTTCAACTGAGACGGCACGACTATTGGAGCACGATTCCGATCACTTACTTGCTTGCTTTATTAAAGGGATTGTCCGGTCGAAACCGGAAGTACTTAAGTTCTTGCGCTCGTTACGTCGAGGGAGCCTTCATATAGACAAACGTCATTTTTATTTTAATATATGATCTCCCGTTATGAATTAAACCTTTCATGATCCTATGTACGAAACTGCACCCCGAATTTCGCCAGTGTCAATGGCTGACATCCGTAGGTACTGCGTGACGTCACAAAACGCAAAGGTTTGTCGGATGGTCGGGATAACAAGCGTTGGTCGATGGATGTCTTGTATTTTGTTTCGAATTATATAGTCTCCTAGGCCTACCTTACTGAAATACGGTTCTTTTAATGCAGTTCCCAAGCACGTGCAAAAAAAGTCACGCCTTTTAGCAGGATATTACTCGCAGACAGCCATAAGCTTCGAGCAAACGTATGCCGTTTCGCGCAAACACAACTGCGACGGACGCCGATCGAACTAGGGGCGCTTGCAAAGCAAAGGATGCAGATTTCGCCTCTGAAGCGGCACTTAGGTACACGAAGCGGCATCTGGGTACACATTTCGGCGGATCCACTGGATCGGTGATGAGGCTACGGGTCATTCCCTCAGAGGCGACGTCCGCGCGTCGAAGGCAAACGGCGAACCGTTCAAATACATGTCGGACTCGTCACTTGACTTGGACGAGCTTGGTGAATCGTAGCTACGCTCCATTTTCACACGCGAGTCAAACAGATATCGGGCTACACGCGTGCTTAATACAACTTCTGGTATCATTTCGAGATGGCCAAGCATATTGGTTTCGGTTTCGCTACATAATCAAGGTCTGTTCGATTCGGCCAGGAAGTTCTGAACCATAGTCGGTTACAAGTCAAGAAGGTAGCGGCAAATGCCCCTCAAAGGGAATATTTGCATTTCGACGATAGGTTCGCGGCATCAGGATGATTTTGCGTCGGGAGTCACTGGCGGCAGCGCGCGGTCGGTATACCGGTCACCTCGAAGACGAAGGCCTGACGATAGCGTCTTGGCCGAGACAATTATCGACCGAAACTTTGGCGTCAAGTTGAAGCGAGAATCGGCAAAAAAATGCCGATTCTCGGTGTTTTTTTTAGGCCCGTTAGTGGGCGTCCACAGATACCAGCGGACGAAGCATGCAGTACTATGCTCAGCTACGGGGACATGCGAGTGCCAACGCACTAAATCCCAGACCTCTGCAATGTATCGGAGTCGTCAATATGCATCCAAGAGCAACTGAAGGCGGAGACTATCAAGAGGGCAATACCTTTCCCGTGTCTGTAAGTAAAAATATTGGCAGTTTGATACTTTAGACCCATGTTCCGGATAAAAAAAACAGGACGCGGGATGGCCACAAAAACATGCTTTTCGTGCAAGGCTCGTCAAATTATGAGGCGCTGGAGAAATGCAGCCTTCTGCGTTTAGTCCTTATTTCGAACTCTTTTTGTTCGCCTTCCGCCCATTGAAAAGCATGCGGAAAGGGCCTTAGAACGCACCTGGTATCGCTGCGCCGAGCGTTCTTCCGCATCAAAAAGTTCGTCTGCTTTCCTCGCCGTCACCATGGCAACGAACGCCGAATGAATAGAAGCACGCACGGTACCGCCGCGTGAAGCCAGCAACAGCTGACGCCATTTTACGAACGCCGTCTGCTAGCCAAAGCCGAACGCGGTGTGTCAGATCAACCGCCTCCGCCGGTGCGCCGCTAGCAAAGACGACGAAGCTGTTACACGCCGACGGCGATCGAGCAAGCAACAACACTGCGGGACGACTGCAACGGCGGCATTTATTCGGATCAAAGGCCGGCTTCGCCGGTGCGCCGCTAGCAAAGACAACGAAGCTGAGGCACGCCGACGGCGAATGGGCGAGCAACAGCACCGCGGGACGACTGCAACGGCGGCATTTATTTTGATCACAGGCGCGAAATAAGCAAGAACAATTTTTATTTGAATCATAACACCCGATATCCAAGTTGGGGACCACACACCTTTGCTGGGTCTTTCCTGTGAACTTTTTACAGAGACACGGGGTGCCGCATTGAAAACACAGCTCCGTTTGCAAAATATGGGGGCCCTGAAAAGGACCGTTTAGACCGCTACCAGAACCTATAACTGACGTAACGAGCACTTGACGAGCGGTTGGCGCATAAATCGTCTTTATGCATGCAGGCGAGTGACGGGTTCAGCGCAGCGGATCCCTCGAAGTTACCGGGCCGTCAGAATCCTCGCCCTGTCTGCGTCGGGGATCTAGATTTCGGCGGCCGCGGCGACGAACGACTGGAATCTATCAGTGTTTCCGCGCGCCTTGTCTCTCCTCCAAAACATGAACTTTGCAAGGTGACCAGTGAAATGGTGGCTCTCGCGCCGTCCAGATGGAAGAAAGTTTTTGACGTGGGCCCAGGTGCAATCCACCGTATTGGTGTGCGCACCGGTGTTCGCGTCGACAAAGTTAAGCTTATGGTTGACGGTGAGGTGCGTGAAGCGAGCGTCACCTGCAAGCTTGCGATAGCCAGCCCAACAATCAGTGATTATTCTTGTTTCAGGGCGGACCCACTCGGCTATTAGCCCTTGCAGGGTTTTAGCGTCACGGGTCTCCACGGGAACAAGGAAGCAGCACCCGCTGCAACGCGCCACACCGCCGAAAACCCACTGGCCAGGCCTTAAATACCCGCGATGGTGCTTGTGCCGACCGAACATACTCTCGTCTGGTTCTACAGTCACGCCGTCGCCACCAATCATGTGTGAATGCTTAAAGACGGCATTTACCACAACCTCCCGACAAAGGCTCGCCCAATCAGTTATTAGACAGTTTTAGTGGATCGTACGCTAAGGCCTTGCGTACGCAATAAAATTGCGGGTCGGGAGTGCGCGTGCGCAGAACGCAATAGAAGAGCTATCGTATTGCGCACGCACGCAACGCTGGGGATTTTGCGTGGCGGGCTAGCGGGCTCTGCGGGACGTTCTCGAGAGATCTCGGACCCAACGAGAGCGCCAGTTTCAAGATGGGGGTTACCTCGACTGGCGCAGCAAAGGCGACGTGGTGTTTTCGAAGTTCTGTGTTACGTGAAATTGCGTGGTGTTCAGCTCGGCAATTCTCTCCTGGACCTACGGCGGTCGAATCAGATCGCCGTGCAGTTGAAGGAGTGCACAGTGAAAATGTTCGCCGCTTGGAATGTGCGTCAACGCTGCGATCTGCTCAACGCTAAGCCTATTCGCACAGTTCATCGCCGACGGACGAGCGACTCTAAAAGAAATCGCCGAAGTTCTCGCTATGTACTGGACATCAGTAGGTCATGAATTTTATTCCGCGATAGCATTGATAAAAGGTGCCGTTTCAAAGGGAAGATTGACGGAGGCTCCGTGATCGAATTTGGCTACGCACTCTTAAGCCTGGTTCAGACAGTTGCGTTTGACTGCGTTGCGGCAGCGAGAAACCAGGACATCCCTGCTACTTATATCGCGTGCTAAGATGATTCTTTGAATTGGATTGCACGCTTCACACGAAGCACAGATGTGCCGGTGACTCGCTTTCGGTTCTCGACGCAACGCAGTCAAACGCAAGTGTCTGAACCGGCCTTTACTCGTAGCCTCTGTACCCCGCAGAAAAGCGCGCTTGACGAGGCAGCTGTGGCTTGGTTTAATTTGAAATAAAATCATTGGACACGTTTTCATTTTCAATATTTCTTTCCAGGAGCATGGTTGCGCTATAAGCACGCAGAATTCTGCAGCTCTAGCAAATCTAACCAAGATCATGCGCGGTGTTCACTCGAAAACGTAACGCACAACTAAATTCGGTCCGAGCAGGTCATTTTTAGCGTACGCTATTCTATTGCGTATTGCGTACGTAAGAGCCCGCAACGCTATACTAAAACTGTCTATTGTCTTACTTGCGATATCAGCCTCCCGCTGAATGACGGCGCACGGTAGGTTCTGGCATCCAAAAGATGATTTTCATGAGTTGGAGAAGCGTCAGGTGCGTGCGATCCTTCGAAAAGGGAACCGCTCCGTATCGAGACTTCGCCCCGGCACTGAACTTTGACCGACTTCCTCTTGGGCACCTCACGAATCATCCACACACCGCACCCCCCCCCCCCCCCCCCCCCCCCCCCCCCCCGTGTAGCCATCCGCAGATCTAGCGCGGACTTGCAGCCTGTCATCGCAGCTTCGCACTCTGGACACGCACGGAAACCCAGGAGCCAGGAGCAGGCCAACGCGCTGAAGCAAATTAATTGCTTCAAGAGGGTCTTTCATGGCGCCAAGAAGACGGCACAAGTTGAACGCTATGGCACTGCGATGCTCGCCTCTGGAAGAACAAAGCGCCGAGGGGGAAACTGCGCGCTTCTTTGCATTTATTATATTTATTTCATCCGCCATTTTTATACCTCGTGACACAATTCTAACAAACTCATTGGTTCATCGGTCGGACCAGAACATCGCGTGACAAAAAACAAAAACAAAAAAAAAACAACGCCAAACGTATGTCCACGGACGGCATCGTCACAGAGAAGGGAGCAGTCGAACCCAACAACAAAATGAAGTAACAAAGTGAATAAAAAAAATAAAATAAGAAGGAGCCTGGGGAGCCGTTGGAGTTTCGGACGGCGTCTTCTTTGATGAGAGGAGCCAAGTGGGCTAGCGCGCATTGGCTCGGAGCACGTGAATCAAAAGATCGTGCTGCAGAACCCAGGATACTGGGCTCCATGCCCACCCACCCTTGCCCGTTTTGACCTGCATGAGCATCGTACCGGCGTGCGGTCGTGTATCGCTACTGCGAGATGCACGTTAAAGAACCCAGGCTAGCGGTTGTACTGCACTGGATAAATTCCTCATCTATAGCTGGGAGACTCGTCGCCGGATGAGGCAGAACAAGTTCTAGGCTGTATAAACATACACAAAACTCAATCGTTTTTTTTTCTTTTTTTCTCTCAAACGAATGGTTGAATTGAAAAAAAGGGCGCGATCAAGCGAGGCCTATGACGTCATTGTCCCCCTGGAAAATTTCAGAATGAGGGGAAGCGCCCTCACTTCTCTCCTCCTCGCTTCGGTTCATCAGATCGACGGGACTTAACGAGGATTAGAGAAAATAGGAATCCTGACGTGACTGGCCTCGTCGTCCTCGTCGACCGTGTTCAAATCGCGCACTTATCTTCCAAAAAATACGGCGATCCATTAGAGATATCGCTGTATGAGTAATGTTTTTTGCCTTTTTAAACGTCCCACCTATCCGTCTAGCCATGTTCTGTGAACTCCAAATATTGGTTCAGTATCCTTCAAAAGCGAAGCTGAAACAGTTCTTGAAAAAGACGCGTTAGAGGTGTATTCTGGCGTATTTTTGTCCCGCGAATATGAATATCACGTTCGTTTTCCCCGAAGATTTAACTAAACGTGAGAAAAACATGAAAAACCTCCAACA